>NC_092335.1:105135000-105435000 GCF_046630445.1 Rutidosis leptorrhynchoides | reverse complement strand
TATATATATATATACCGGTTTACATAATATTAAATTACTGTAGAGAATTTGTTTAAATTAGTCAAAATTTTCCGGGTCATTACAGTACCTCCCCGTTAAAGAAAATTTCGTCCCGAAATTTTGAGTAGTACCTGTTTTATGAGCGATATCAGTGAACAAATGTGGATACTTTTGCTTCATTTGATCCTCACGTTCCCAAGTAAACTCGGGTCCTCGTCTAGTGTTCCAACGAACCCTAACTATCGGTATTTTGCTTTGTTTTAATTGTTTGACCTCACGGTCCATGATTTCAACAGGTTCTTTCTATAAAATGGAGTTTATCATTGATTCGTATTTCGTCAAGAGGAATTACGACATCCTCTTCAGCTAAACATTTCTTTAAATTTGACATGTGAAATGTGTCATGAACACTACTAAGTTCTTGCGGTATCTTTAATCGATAAGCAACTGCTCCAATTCTTTCGGTGATTTCAAAGGGTCCTACGTACCTAGGACTTAGCTTTCCTCGTTTACCGAATCGTACAACGCCTTTCCAGGGTGACACTTTCAACATGACTTTGTCGCCCACTTGAAATTCTAGCGGTTTTCTTCTTACATCAGCATAACTCTTTTGGCGACTCATGGCCGTTTTCAATCGCTGTTGTATTTGAATGATCTTGTCGGTGGTTTCATGAATAATTTCTGGTCCAGTAAGTTGTCTTTCTCCTACTTCACTCCAACAGATAGGAGATCTGCACTTTCTATCGTAAAGTGCTTCAAATGGCGCTGCGTTGATGCTCGTATGATAGCTGTTATTGTATGAAAATTCTGCCAACGGTAAGTGTCGATCCCAACTGGTTCCAAAGTCAATCACGCATGCCCGTAACATATCTTCCAATGTTTGTATTGTTCTTTCACTTTGACCATCTGTCTGTGGGTGATAAGCGGTGCTCATATCTAATCGAGTTCCCAATGCTTTTTGTAATGACTGCCAGAAACGTGATGTGAATCGGGTGTCGCGTTCAGATATGATGGAGATAGGTACACCATGCCTGGAAACTACTTCCTTCAAATATAGGCGTGCTAATCTTTCCATACTGTCCGTCTCCTTTATTGGCAGGAAGTGAGTTGATTTAGTTAGACGATCAACTTTCACCCAAATAGTATCATGACTACTTGCAGTCCTTGGCAATTTCGTAATGAAATCCATGGTTATTCTTACCCATTTCCACTGCGGAATTTCCGATTGTTGCAGTAATCCTGACGGCTTTTGGTGCTCAGCTTTGACCTTTGCACACGTCAAACATTTGCTTACATAAGTTGCAATTTCTGTCTTCATATTAGGCCACCAATAAAACTTCTTGAGATCGTGGTACATTTTCCCGTTTCCTGGGTGAATTGAGTACCTCGTTTTGTGTGCTTCATCCAGTACTAGTTGCCTTAGGTTACCATGTTTTGGTACCCATATCCTACCAGCAAAATACAGGGTTCCACCGGCTTTTACTTCAAGTTGTTTTTCTAACCCTTTGCTCATTTCGCCTTTTTCGTTTTCTTCTTTTAAAGCTTCTAACTGTGCTGCTTGAATTTGCTTTGTGAGATCAGTACGAATTGTAATATTCAAAGCTCGGACCCTAAGATGTTTTACTCTTTCTTTTCGACTTAGGGCATCAGCTACAACATTAGCCTTTCCGGGGTGGTAACGGATTTCACAATCGTAATCATTTAACAACTCTACCCAGTGACGTTGCCTCATATTGAGTTGTTTTTGATCAAAAATATGCTGAAGACTCTTATGGTCAGTGTACACTGTACACTTGGTGCCATATAGATAGTGTCTCCATATTTTGAGTGCAAAAACTACTGCTCCAAGTTCCAAATCGTGCGTCGTATAGTTCTTTTCATGAATTTTTAGTTGTCGTGAGGCATATGCGATAACTTTGGTGTGTTGCATTAATACACATCCTAAACCTTGGCGCAAAGCGTCACAATAGATCACGAAATCATCATTTCCTTCTGGTAATGACAAAATGGGTGCAGACGTTAACTTCTTCTTTAATAACTGGAATGAGGATTCCTGTTCCGTAGACCAATCATACTTCTTTCCCTTTTGAGTCAATGCAGTTAAGGGTTTGGCGATTCTAGATAAATCTTGAATGAATCTTCGGTAGTAACCAGCAAGACCTAAGAATTGACGGATTTGTGTTGGAGTCTTCGGTGTTTCCCATTTACTAATGGCTTCGATCTTGGCAGGGTCAACTTTAATTCCATGTTTACTGACAACATGGCCCAAAAATTGTACTTCTTGTAACCAAAAATCACACTTTGAAAATTTTGCGTACAATTCTTCTTTCTTGAGTATCTCTAGTACCAGTCTTAAGTGTTGCTCATGTTCTTCCTTGTTCTTCGAGTAAATCAATATGTCGTCGATAAAAACAATGACAAATTTGTCTAAATAGGGTCTACAGATGCGATTCATTAGATCCATGAATACTGCTGGAGCATTAGTTAATCCAAAAGGCATGACTAGAAACTCATAGTGACCGTAACGGGTTCTGAACGCGGTTTTAGGAACATCTTCTTCCTTCACTCTCAGCTGATGATATCCGGAGCGTAGATCAATCTTAGAATAAACACTTGATCCTTGCAATTGATCAAACAAATCATCAATCCTCGGTAATGGGTACCGATTCTTGATCGTTAATTTGTTTAATTCTCGGTAATCTATGCACATTCTCATATATCAATCCTTCTTCTTGACGAACAGAATAGGAGCACCCCAAGGTGAAAAGCTGGGACGAATAAATCCACGGTCCGATAATTCTTGCAACTGATTTTGTAATTCTTACATTTCTGAAGGTGCAAGTCTATATGGGGATCGGGCTACAGGTGCAGCTCCTGGTACGAGATCAATCTGGAATTCTACACATCTGTGTGGAGGTAGCCCCGGTAATTCTTCTGGAAATACTCCGGGATATTCTCTTACAACCGGCATGTCATCAATGCTTCTTTCTTCAGTATCGATCTTCTTTACGTGTGCCAGAATAGCATAACAACCTTTTCTTATAAGTTTCTGAGCCTTCATACAGCTGATAAGGTTCAGCTTCGAGTTGCTCTTCTCTCCATAAATCATTAATGACGTTTCATCCTTTCGAGGGATGCGGATCGCTTTCTCAGCGCAAACAACTTCCGCTCTTGTTTTGGACATCCAATCCATGCCATCGATTACATCAAAACTTCCTAATTCTACGGGTATCAAATCAATTTTGAAGGTTTCACCAGCGAGATTTATTTCGCAACCATGGCAAATTTTATCGGCTTTTCTCAGTTTACCATTAGCTAATTCAATAGTATATTTATCGTCTAGAGGCAATGATGCACATTTTAGTTTAGAACTAAAGTCTTTACACATATAACTTCTATTAGCACCCGTATCAAACATAATAGAAGCTAGTTGATTATTAACGGTAAACGTACCCGTGACAAGATTAGGATCCTCACGTGCTTCACTGGCACTAACATTAAATGCCCTCCCACGTGCGGGTTCTTTGTTCTTCTCCTTATCAGGGCATTGATTTATAAAGTGACCAGACTTCCCGCATCCAAAACATTTCTTGACATCGGTCGATTTTGTCTTTACTTCAGAAACGGTGGCATAACAATCTTTCACCATATGTCCTTTCTTGTTGCACTTATCAAAGACCACTTGGAAATAACCTGCATGATGTGTGTAATATCTTTTGCAAAACGGATGGGGTCCCTTATAGTTTGGACTAGCAGTTGCCCCATCTTGTTTACCTTTAAAAGTTTCTTGTTTCTTCAATTGAGTACTTTTGCCCTTATAGTCTTCCCATTTCCTCTTTCCTTCAGTTGTCTTAACTTCAGTAATTGGTGCCTTAATCGAACTCTCTGTGATCTGGTCCATGAGTTGGTGTGCCATTGTCATGGCTTCCTGCATCGTATTCGGTTTGGACGATGTAACATTTCCTTTGATATTGATCGATAGACCATCAATATACATTTCTATCTTTCATTTCTCGTTTGGCACCAATTCGGGACACAACAAGGCTAGTTCCATGAAACGCTTTTCATAGTTATTTCAGATTACGTAACTCAGATTCTATTTTTCTGATCTCGTTTCGAGGACAGTACTCCTCGATTAGCATCTTTTTCAGTTCTTCCCAAGAGATATCATATGCCGTATCTATTCCTTTTGCTTTAGCATAATTGTTCCACCAAGTAAGTACACCGTCTTGCAACGTACACGAAGCATACTTTGACTTGTCTTCGTTCGCACAATTACTGATTTTGAAAATAGACTCCATCTTTTCAAACTATCGGGTTAGACCGACTGGTCCCTCGGTCCCACTAAACGTCGGTGGTTTGCATCCTTGAAAAGTTTTGTATGAGCATCCGTTTCGTGAATTTATGTTTACGGCTGCTGCTTTGGCTGCTGCTTCGGCTGTTGCTTTTGCTGCCTCAGCTGCAGCAATTCTTTCATTCACACATTTCTCGACTAGTTCCTCAAACTCAGCATCCGACATTTGAGACATGTTTCTTCAATAAATACAACAGAGATAATTTAATCATATAGAATATTATAGGTAAAATGCGTTGTCAATAGTTAATCGTAACATATTAATAATATGAACCAATTATTATAAAAGCCTTTTCTTCTTATTAGCATTTGATAATTATTTCTAGGGTATTACCTACCCGTTAAGTTCATACATAATAGCTAGTACAAGGAATTAACTACTAAAATCCTAATAATATTCCACTATGAAAAATTATAGCTAGTTACTACGTTATTATGTAATAATAATAATAAGAAGTAGTAATAATACAAATAATCATTCCATGCATTTATTATTAATAAACCAAAATAATACAATACCATACAATACCGATATTTTACATATGCTTATTTTACATAACAAGATAGAGTAGCACACATAAGCAATAGAATAGTGCATGGAAGATTTATGGTTGCGAGGTCGTTTATTCAGAACTATCAGAAACTTCTTCCCATTTGGTTCTCTCTGCCAATTGTTTGTGTGTGCATGGTCCGACAGACATTCTAGCAGTGTATTTAAGTTTTGGTTAGGGTTTTGAGGTACCCGTTGCCTCAGTGGGTTTAATACAATAAGGGTGGTTACGGATCGAATGGTCCTGTTCCTTTTTAATAATTAAGGACTTTTTATTATTGTGGTTGTTTTTATTATCAATAGCAAGTTGGAATTTCTCCTTAGTGACTTCTTTTAATTCATTAGCGAAATCCTCTTCCTCACTGATCTCGTCTGATGACGAACTGTCTGAGTCATGTGTAGGAGAATATGATGACGAATTGTCTGAATGATGTGTATGAGAATATGTACCGGTGGTCATGAACTGAAATCTGCCTGGCGTAATCTGCACAACCCGCCCATCTGCGGTGTATCTGACCCAATGTCCATGTTCGTTTAGAAATGGACGATCCTCGTGTATCTGACCCAATGTCCATGCCAACGATACTGTGGCTCCGGAAAACTAGAGTTGGGTGGAGCTGGGACCTCCTCTGGGTTAACCTGAAGTTGAGATTCCCCGGCTAACACAATTTCTTCTTTAATAGGTATTGGAACGCCCTTTTCAGTTGTGGATAGAATAGATTCAGTGTCCGATTCTGAGTCGTACAAAATGATAGGATTAGAAGAAGTCATCTATCACATAATTGAAACAACAATTACGTTAGCATATAAATATATCACATATAATGTTTTTGACAAAATGATAAGCAAAAATGGGTAAAAACAGATATGGTCATAGTCCAGACTCACTAATGCATCCTAACAATAACCAGTTAAACACATTAATGCAAATTCTAGTTCCCTATAACCTCAAGCTCGGATACCAACTGTAACGACCCGTCAAAATCGCTATTGACGCGGCACGTTAATCTTTGATTCCACAGTGAGGTTTTGACCTCTATATGGTACGTTTTGATAAAATATTGCATTCATTAAAATAAGTGACTTTCTAAACATAGAAAGTTATAAACATATGGGCGAGTGCTTAGGTATAAGCAAAACCCCAAAATACATAAGTCTTTAATTTATAGGTTGACATCACAGTCCAATTATTTATTACACAACGCAGTTTTATTTTGAATGCAATAAACTTTGTACAAAGCATGAGAGACTCCATGCAGGCAACAAGCACATCACAGCGGAAGCATTCTAAGGACCTGAGAATAAAACATGCTAAAAAGTCAACACGAATGTTGGTGAGTTATAGGTTTAATTGCTCAAGTCATAAGTATATAAAGATAGACCACAAGATTTCATCAAAACTTTATCAATAGATTCTACGTAACAGAGCACCCTGGTAACTAAACTTAACGCTGTAAGGATAATTACCCCATTCGTTTTAATACACGTAAACCAACATGTCATAAACTCAAATAACATACGTCCGTTAAAAGGCTAGCGCTCTAGCTCGGACAGGGATGTCAAGCCCTATGGATCCATATACAATTATTCGCGCCCACCAGTCCATATCCTATGTACTGGCAGCTACTAGTTACCAAAGCTAAGGGATTTTCGGTTTAACTCAGTGTAGAATTTAGTATGTACTTGTGTCTTATTGCGTTTGATAATGCTAAAAACGAACATATATTTCATAGCATTATTCCTCAAGAAAGACAAGCTTTTAGTTGCAATTGTTCTATTTACAAGTGATATTCGTTTAAATAATAAAAGGTGAAGACAAAAGACAGATTCGACGAATTGAAGACGCAAACGACCAAAAAGCTCAAAAGTACAAAAGACAATCGAAAAGGTTCCAATTATTGATAAGAAACGTCTCGAAATCACAAGAGTACAAGATTCAAAACGCAAAGTACAAAATATAAAATTGTACGCAAGGACGTTCGAAAATCCGGAACCGGGACTAGAGTCAACTCTTAACGCTCGACGCAACGGACTAAAAATTACAAGTTAACTATGTATATAAATATAATATAATATATAATTAATTATATTAATTATATATATATTATATTTATATATATAAAACCGTCGGCAGAGAAACTCCAAGGGTGTGAGCTGTAAATACATCCTCCGCGACTCGCGGAGTTTTAAGGGCATTTTGCCGCGAGTCGCGGAGCCCCAATTTTCAACTCTGGCTATAAAGCCAACCGAATTCTGATCAAATTTCATATTTTTTTTCTTCTCATTCATACGAGTAATATATATATATATAATTTATATTTTAATTTTAATTTTAATTTTAAATCCTAATAATAAGGGTATGTTAGCGAATGTTGTAAGGGTGTAAGTCGAAATTCTGTCCGTGTAACGCTACGCTATTTTTAATCATTGTAAGTTATGTTCAACCTTTTTACATTAATGTCTCGTAGCTAAGTTATTATTATGCTTATTTAAAACGAAGTAATCATGATGTTGGGCTAATTACTAAAATTGGGTAATTGGGCTTTGTACCATAATTGGGGTTTGGACAAAAGAACGACACTTGTGGAAATTAGACTATGGGCTATTAATGGGCTTTATATTTGTTTAACTAAATGAAAGTTTGTTAATGTTAATATAAAGATTTACAATTGGGCGTCCCTATAAATTACCATATACACTCGATCGGACACGATGGGCGGGGTATTTATATGTACGAATAATCGTTCATTTAACCGGACACGGGAATGGATTAATAGCCACTAGAATAATTAAAACAGGGGTGAAATTACATTCAAGGGTAATTGGTGTAATTGTTAACAAAGTAGTAAAACCTTGGTTTACACGCAGTCGATAACCTGGTGTATTCATTAAACAAAGTATTAAAACCTTGTTACAATTCGAATCCCCAATTAGTTGGAATATTTAACTTCGGGTATAATAATAATTTGACAAGGACACTTGCAATTTATATTTATGACTGATGGACTGTTATGGACAAAAACCAGACGGACATATTAAATAATCCAGGACAAAGGACAATTAACCCATGGGCATAAAACTAAAATCAACACGTCAAACATCATGATTACGGAAGTTTAAATAAGCATAATTCTTTTATTTCATATTTAATTTCCTTTATTTTATATTTAATTGCACTTCTAATTATCGCACTTTTATTTATTTTATTTTATCGCACTTTTAATTATCGTACTTTTTAATTATCGCAATTTTATTTTATCGCATTTTTATTATTCGCAATTTCATTATCGTTATTTACTTTACGCTTTAATTTAAGTCTTGTATTTATTATTTTACATTAGGTTTTAACTGCGACTAAAGTTTTAAAATCGACAAACCGGTCATTAAACGGTAAAAACCCCCCTTTATAATAATAATATTACTTATATATATATTTGTATTTTTATAAAAGTAAACTAATATCGCGTTGAGCTTTGTTTAAAGATTTCCCTGTGGAACGAACCGGACTTACTAAAAACTACACTACTGTACGATTAGGTACACTGCCTATAAGTGTTGTAGCAAGGTTTAAGTATATCCATTCTATAAATAAATAAATATCTTGTGTAAAATTGTATCGTATTTAATAGTATTTTCGCACTAAAAATAATACTATTTTATATACACCTCGCTTCACATCAAGTATTTTTGGCGCCGCTGCCGGGGAACTATCTTAAAAGCCGGAAGCGCAACGCTAATATAAAAAAAAAAAAAAAAATTTAGTTACTTTTATTAAAAGTCGTTTTTGTAAAAATACGTTTTAAATATTCGAAAATATAAAAAGAAAAACAAAAATATTAGTATTTTTAAGATTTTGTTAAATATTTAAGTTTTATAAGTTTCTTTATTTCTATTTTAGTTTATAAAAATATAAGTTTATTTTAAAATCTTTTATTTATTTTAAAAAAACAGAAAACAGAAAACATAAAATAAAAAAAAAATAAAGAAAAACGCGTAAAAAGATAAATCTGTCAGCTCAAATTCTGAACCCCGCGACTCGCGGGGTTTTCTTCTTTAATTTTCGCGACTCGCGGAGGCCATCTGACACACGGACAAAAACCCTAATCAAGCATTGATTAAGGGATATTATTAATTAATTATTATTAAAACCTAATTATTATTATTATTATTATTATTATTAGTTTTAGTTTTATTTTTACTTTTTATTTAATTTGTTGTATTTAGTATAAATTAGTTTTATTAAATTGTAAAATTAGTAGTTTTATTAAATAATTAATATAAAAATAATATTTTTTATAAAAATTGTACTTTTTACAACTTTTTGTATATTTTTATATTTTGTACCTTTTTAATCGTTGTAGCGTAATATTTGTATTTTTTTTAGCTCATTTTTAATTTTAAACTTAGTTTTTGCTATAGTTATTTTTACTCCTAGATTTTTAGGCTTTGCCGTAGAATTCCTTAAGTGCTTTTTCTTTAGACTAAGATTTAGGTGCTTTAGAATTTTGCGACGCCTTTTTAAGTTTTAGTTTCTTTTTAAGTTATTTCCATTTGGAGTTAGTTTTTCCTGTAAGCTTTAATATTTTTAGACCTTTTACTATGTATCAATTATCATTCCAATTAATAATTTCAATTTGCGATTATAATTTTAAGTTAGTTGTAGTAATAAGGTTAGGTTAGTAAAGTATTTTTAAGTTTTTATAAGTTTCTTTTATTTTTCCGTCACCTTTTATTTTTCAACCATTTTTTTTTTCTTTTTCAACCTTTTTCGACGAACTCTTTTTCTCTCTTATTTCACGCCATTCTAGTTTTTAGGACATAGATTTTTATTTTACTTCTTATCTAAATTTCTCAAAATTACGAAAACTTATTTTAAGTGGTTAAATTGATAGACATCAAAATTTTCTGGTTCGTAGTAATAGTTGGATTTGTACGTGGACCGGGTTATTGGAGCCAAACAGTCCTCAATTATATTGAGACCAAACGAATCCTGCCTCTCTGCTGCATCTTTTGGCTATTCGAAACGTGGGCAAAATCAGAAAAGTCTATTGATTGGATAACTTATTATAATTTTTCTTTCCTTTTTAAAACTAATAGTATATTCAGTGAATGCACCGAGCAAGACGTTCATCACCTTTTGTACGTTCACCACCTGTAACTAGATCAAGACATCGTTTAACAAATATAACCGCCGTTGATTTTTCTTTAGAATCGTCATCCAGTCGACCAAGTACTTCAGTTCAAATTTCCGATAATCCATTTTTTGAACCCAACCTCACAATTGAGAATCCGGAAAATATTCAGGAACGGTTCATAGATCCTGAACCACTAAACTTTCCTCCGGAACCACCAATCATTCAAACAGAGATTGTTGAGGAACGAACTATTAAATCAGAATCATTCAGTGATACCGATTCAACAAATTCAATTATGGAGAATCTGGAACCTTTAAGTATGGAAGACCGAATGAGAGCTAAACGCACTGGCCAAGGTCACGCAATTACTCATCCAGACATTAATGCGCCAGATTATGAAATCAAAGGACAAATTCTACACATGGTGACTAATCAATGCCAATTTAGTGGTGCGCCGAAGGAAGATCCAAATGAACATCTACGTACCTTTAATAGGATCTGCACACTATTTAAAATCCGAGAAGTGGAGGATGAACAGATATATCTCATGTTATTTCCCTGGACTTTAAAGGGAGAAGCCAAAGATTGGTTGGAATCGTTACCTGAAGGGGCGATTGATACATGGGACGTTTTAATTGACAAATTTCTTAAACAATTCTTTCCTGCATCTAAAGCCGTAAGACTTCAAGCAGAAATTGTTACGTTCACACAGAAGCCAAATGAAACTCTATATGAGGCGTGGACAAGATATGGAAAGTTGTTAAGAGGATGTCCGCAACATGGTTTAGACACCTGTCAAATAGTACAAATATTCTACCGAGGATGCGACATCACTACAAGGAAAGACATAGATATAGCAGCTGGTGGTTCTATTATGAAAAAAAACCGAAACTGATGCTTACAAAATTATTGATAACACTGCTTCTCACTCACATGAGTGGCACCAAGAAAAAGATATCATTAGATCATCTAAAGCAGCTAGAGCCGATTCTAGCCATGACTTAGATTCCATTTCAGCAAAGATAGATGCTTTCGAGAGACGAATGGAAAAGATGACTAAAGATATTCACTCAATACGAATTAGTTGTGAGCAGTGTGGAGGACCACATTTGACAAAAGATTGTCTCAGTATTGAATTAACAATGGAACAAAGAGAGAATATTTCATACATAAACCAAAGGCCTGGAAATAATTATCAGAATAATTATCAACCGCCAAGACCGATTTACAATTAAAACCAGAATTATAACCGAAATATTCCATACAACAACCAACAAGGTCCTAGCAATCAACAAGTATCCAATAATACTTACAATCAGCAAAGACCGAATTTTCAAAACAAACCACCACAACAAACCGATGATAAAAAGCCGAATTTAGAAGATATGATGACAAAGCTAGTTGAAACTCAAACGCAGTTTTTCACATCTCAAAAACAAACAAATGAACAAAATGCTCAAGCATTTAGAAATCAACAAGCTTCTATTCAAAATCTGGAACAAGAAGTAAGTAACCTAGCAAGGTTAATAGGTGAAAGAAAACCGGGAAGTCTACCTAGTGATACAAACGCTAACCCCCGGAATGAAACAGCTAAAGCTATTACCACAAGAAGTGGTACAACACTTAAACCACCTGAAATACCTGTAACTTCTGATGAAACTATTCCTACTCCACAAGAACCACAACCTGATCAAGATAAGGAAAAAGAACCGGTAGTTGAAAAGGTTAATGAAGATAACACAGTTAAGAATAAACCTTATGTTAAACCATACCAACCACCACTTCCTTATCCGAGTAAAATGAAGAAAGAAAAACTTGAAGCCGAGCAATCCAAATTCTTGGATATGTTTAAACAGATAAATGTAAATCTTCCTTTCATTGATGTGATTTCAGGAATGCCAAGATATGCTAAATTCTTGAAAGATCTAATCTCAAATAGAAAGAAAATGGAAGAACTCTCGGCTGTTACTATGAATGCTAATTGTTCAGCAGTGCTGTTGAATAAGATACCAGAAAAACTATCTGATCCAGGAAGTTTCACAATTCCATGTTTTCTGGGTAGTCTTAGTACAATAGAAGCATTGGCAGACTTAGGTGCTAGTATAAATTTAATGCCGTATTCACTATACGCTAAACTAGACCTTGGAGAATTGAAACCAACCAGAATAAGCATACAACTAGCCGATAGATCAATAAAATATCCTAGAGGGATAATGGAAAACATGCTAGTTAAAGTTGGTACTTTAGTATTTCCAGTAGATTTTGTTGTTTTGGACATGGAAGAAGATTCTCAAGTTCCTCTCATATTAGGAAGACCATTCTTAAACACGGCTAAAGCAATGATAGACGTGTTCGGTAAGAAATTGACCCTAAGTATAGAGGATGAGAGTGTTACCTTTTCAGTTGATAGAGCAATGCAACAACCACAATCTGCAGATGATACATGTTATTATATTCAAACTATAAATGCACATGCAGAATTATTAGAAGAATTTCCAGAATTACAAGGAACAGGAGAATGTTCTTTAGGAGAAGGTAATGAACCAATTGATGAAGCTGAAATGTTAGCTACACTTATAGCTAATGGATATGAACCAACAACAGAAGAAATTCAAATGCTAAAAGAAGAAGACAGATATCGATATAAATCATCGATAGAAGAACCTCCAAAATTAGAATTAAAGCCACTTCCAAACCATTTGGAATACGCTTATTTACATGGTGAATCTGAATTACTTGTAATAATATCGTCTTCTCTTACTGAAAATGAGAAATCACAGCTCATTTCTGTGTTGAAAGCTCATAAACCAGCCATTGCATGGAAGATTCATGATATTAAAGGAATAAGTCCTTCGTATTGCACACATAAAATCCTTATGGAAGAAGGTCATAAAATGTATGTGCAACGCCAACGAAGACTAAATCCTAATATGCAAGATGTAGTTAAGAAAGAGATTATTAAACTGCTAGATGCAGGTTTGATATATCCAATTTCTGATAGTCCATGGGTAAGCCCAGTTCAATGCGTGCCTAAGAAGGGTGGCATGACTGTCATTACAAATGAGAAAAATGAGCTTATTCCTACTAGGACTGTAACAGGATGGCGTGTATGTATTGATTATAGAAAATTAAATGACGCCACCAGAAAAGATCACTTTCCCTTACCTTTCATAGATCAAATGTTGGAAAGATTAGCCGGAAATAGTTACTATTGTTTTCTAGATGGATTTTCCGGATATTTTCAAATTCCAATAGCACCCGAAGACCAAGAGAAAACCACATTCACGTGCCCTTATGGTACTTTTGCTTACAAACGCATGCCATTTGGACTTTGTAACGCCCCTGCAACCTTTCAAAGGTGTATGATGGCGATTTTTCACGACATGATAGAAGAATGCATGGAAGTATTCATGGATGACTTTTCAGTTTTCGGTGATACATTTAAATCATGTCTAGTTAATCTGGAACGAATGCTAATTAGATGCGAAAAATCAAATCTAGTACTTAATTGGGAGAAATGCCATTTCATGGTTAAAGAAGGCATCATTCTTGGACATAAAATTTCAAAAGAAGGAATTGAAGTGGATAGAGCTAAAGTAGATGTAATTGCTAAACTTCCACATCCCACCAATGTTAGAGGAGTTAGGAGTTTTCTAGGGCATGCCGGTTTTTACCGACGTTTCATAAAAGATTTTTCAAAAATTGCCACTCCTATGAATAAACTCCTAGAAAAGGATGCGCCGTTCATCTTTTCAGATGAGTGTATCAAATCTTTTAATATTCTTAAAGAAAAACTCACTAATGCGCCGATCATGATAACACCAAATTGGAATCTACCATTTGAACTAATGTGCGATGCAAGTGATTTTGCAATAGGAGCCGTTTTAGGACAAAGGATTGAAAAACGATTTCAACCTATATATTATGCTAGTAAGACGTTACAAGGAGCACAAACGAACTATACAACTACTGAAAAAGAACTCCTTGCTATTGTCTTTGCTTTTGACAAATTTCGATCATATCTCGTTCTAGCAAAAACGGTGGTCTATACCGACCATTCTGCTCTTAGATACCTATTTTCAAAACAAGATGCTAAACCAAGATTAATCCGTTGGATCTTACTCTTACAAGAGTTTGATATTGAAATCCGAGATAAAAGAGGAGCAGAAAATCTCGCCGCTGATCATCTTTCTCGTCTTGAAAATCCCGAATTAGAAGTTCTGAATGAATCGGCCATACAAGACAACTTTCCTGATGAATATCTATTGAAGATAGATTATAAAGAAATCCCATGGTTTGCAGACTATGCAAACTACTTAGTTTGTGGATTCCTTGAAAAAGGATTATCGTACCAAAGACGAAAGAAATTCTTCAGTGATATAAAACACTATTTCTGGGAAGATCCACATCTGTTTAAAAGTTGTCCCGATGGAATAATACGCCGATGTGTATTTGGAGATGAAGCTAGTAAAATTTTAAACCATTGTCACACAGGACCAACAGGAGGGCATTATGGGCCTCAACTAACAGCAAGAAAAATTTATGAAGCTGGATTCTATTGGCCTACAATTTACAAAGACGCACACCTTCTTTGCAAATCCTGTGATGCATGTCAAAGGGCCGGAAGAATAAGTCAACGTGATGAAATGCCACAAAATGTCATCCAAGTATGTGAAGTATTTGACATTTGGGGTATTGACTTTATGGGTCCATTTCCAAAATCTCATAATAATCTATATATACTCGTAGCCATTGATTATGTATCTAAATGGGCGGAAGCACAAGCTATCCCAACTAACGATGCACGAGTTGTAGTCAACTTTTTAAAACGTCTTTTTGCAAGGTTTGGAACACCGAAAGCTTTAATAAGTGATCGGGGAACTCATTTTTGTAATAATCAACTTGAGAAAGTTCTTAAAAGATATGGAGTAACTCATAAAATCTCCACCGCATATCATCCACAAACAAGTGGACAAGTTGAAAATACAAACCGAGCTTTAAAACGTATTCTAGAGAAAACCGTAGGATCAAATCCGAAGGAATGGTCCATTAAATTGGAGGATGGAGGATGCACTCTGGGCTTTTAGAACAGCCTACAAAACTCCAATTGGAACCACACCTTTTAGACTTGTTTATGGAAAAGCATGTCATCTTCCAGTAGAAATTGAACACAAAGCATTTTGGGCTTTGAAGACATGTAATCTTGATTTACATGAAGCCGGACGTCTACGATTAAGTCAACTAAACGAATTAGAAGAATTAAGACATGAAGCATACGAAAATTCGTTAATCTATAAAGAAAGAACGAAGAAATGGCATGATAAAAGAATCAGAAGTTCAAAAGAATTTAAAGAAGGAGACAGAGTTCTTCTTTTCAATTCACGATTCAAGCTATTTCCTGGAAAATTGAAATCAAGATGGTCTGGACCATTCATAGTCAAAAGAGTTTTCCCATACGGAACAATAGAATTGATAAATTCAAATGGGATTGAATTTAAAGTTAATGGTCACAGAGTTAAACATTACATACATGGTCCGATGGAAGTCGACAACGAAGTTAATCACAATTTCGACACCACAGCTAACTAAGTGTGGGGAGAATCAAGTCTTTAAAGGATAATATGTATTTCTGTTAGAGTTAGATTGTCTGTTTTCGTGTAGTTCTCGAAAATGGAACACGTGTGGTCTTTCCCTAGCAGACCCTAAAGAACTAGTCTTCTCCCCCCATTCTGAATTTTTATTTTTTTTAGGTTTTTACGAAATGAAGACTGCCTGTGAACTAAACCATGGTCTAATGCTACACGCTTTGATCACTAAAAGAAATAATGATATATTACCGAGTGAATTAGTATCAGTAATCAGAGAAAGAATGGACGGAGTTAGAAAAGGATCCAGATGCGAAGATAATAAGTTACAATTTGGTAAAGGAAAATCAAAATCCGCAGCGAAAAGAAGAGCACGACACCTAGAACGATGTCACAAATGCGGAAAATGGTCACATGGAGGTAAATGTTCAAATAATCAAACCTATTCAAATACCGAATTTGTTACTTTATGCAGAGACGGACCGTTCATATGTTTAGAAGAAAAGACAATGAATGCTCGAGGTTACGCCTATGCAGCGATGGAAAACCAATTAAACCGACTATCTTATGAATATAATAGATCATATAACTAAGAAATCTATTTCACAGGTATGTCTGTACAGTTTTTAGTTTTTATTTTTATTTTTAACCTTTTGATAATAAACGCTAATTTGTTCGCTAAAAAGTATTAAATTGGTATTGAATAAAATTAGGTTTGGCGACCGAAATTATTGATATCATTCAAAAATTTATTACATCACTGCGAAATTTAACGTTTATTCTTAAGGTATAAATATCTTTAATCAATCAACCCAAAATATTTCAAAAATTCGTCATGAGTTAAATTAGGTCTTGGAACCGAAATTACTTTACCGAAAAGAGGGGCGCATATTTTTGATAATATTTGATTGATTAAAGTGGGATAAAAAGACAAAAAGATTTTTAATTTATTTTTTTTTACCATGTTTTTAATCTTAATATTTAAATCTTAAATTAATATTGTAAACTTTGTAAAAACAGTATATTTAAAATTGTAAATATTTGAAAAATTAATATAAGTTTGGTATGAATTTATAATATGAATTTTTAAATTAAGTTTGGTGTGAATTTTTAATTTTTAAAATATGAAATTTTAATTTTATGCATTTCAAATTTTAAGTTTGGTGTGAATTTTTAATTTTTAATTTTTAATTTTGAATTTTATATTTAAGTTGTGTGAATTTAAAAACAAAAATTTTCTTTATCTCATTAAGTTAAGAATATGATTTTTAAAATTCGTCGTAAGTTGAAGACTAGGTCTTTGAACCGAAATTGCTTTACCCGAGGGAGGGACGAGAACTTTTATTATCAATATTTTTAATCTTATTGATTTAAAGTATGCCAAAAACATTGAAAAAAAAAACCCAAAAATCTTAGCTTTTAAAACAATCGCTACAAAAAGACAAATTTTAAAATTTTGTCGAAGGACGGACTAGGACATCGATCCGAAACGACCTCGTCCTAAATAACAAGGGAAACAAAATTTTAAAATTAATTTCTTAATTGTTTTCAAAAGTTAATGATTATAAAAAAAAAAAAAAAAAAAAAAAATATACCAAACTCCGCGACTCGCGGAGTTTGGAGCCTAAATCTCCGCGACTCGCGGAGGGACCAAATTACAGAAAAAAAATATAGAGAGCTGCACGAACTGATCAGCTCCCACACACAAAAACTGCAAAAATACAGCTCGAAAAAACCCCGAAAAAACCCGAAAATCACCCCCAAAAATCCCAATTTTTAACCGTTAATCACCAAATTTTTTGCTAAAATCATGTTGAGAAGGATGCTATCTAAGAATTTCTCAAGAAAAACGGTAAATTTCTACACCTAAACACCATTAATTCGAAATTAGGTGTTCTTGAGCTATTTTTCCCCAATTTGATTTTGATGCTTTTTAGTGTAATTAGACTTAAATTGTTTATGTATTATGCTTGTATAACCTAGATTGATGCTGTTTAACATGATTAGAAGCCTTAAACTTCAAATTTTGAATAATCTAGGGTTTGTGTTCTTGAGCAATTTGGGGCTTTTTGATATAAACAGGTTATGGCCGATTTTTGTCATGAATTGTTGCTAAATTGAGTAGTGTAACATGTCTAGGTAGTTAAATGATCCAAACTTTGAGCCTAAACATGATTTTGAGAATTAAAGTGGACTTTTTCAAGTCCAAAATTCATGAACTTGATTTTTGAAAGATAATGCCATTTGAGACTTGTTTAATTGCTAGTAATGATTATTTTGACATGTTATTTGAGTTGAATGCTTATGAACTTGGCGAAAATTTTCGTATATGCTTATTTGAAAAAGTGTAGATTTGATAAAAATGTGAAAATAAGCTTAAGTTTGATATAAATTGATAATGTCATTGTAATTATTTTGATTGATGATTTTGCTGACACTAATGCATATTTGGATGCACAAAATTTGTGTTTGATGTGTTTTGCAGAATGAAAGGGGTGAATCTTCATCCCAAGCCCGCCATGCTCCTGCTGAGAATTTGGAACAACAGGAGGTAGATAACTACTACAAGCAGGATGTACCTCATCCAGTCATGACCTTTTCCGATATGCATTTGGAAGAGTTGCACCCGAACTTGAGATTTGACAGACTTTGGATAGATTATCCAAAATATCAACGGGGTTTGCATACTCTTCATTCCAAGGTTGTTGAGGTACCAAGGGTCATAGAATGGGGACCCTTGGAAGCTGTAGAATTGGCCGGGCCAATTAGGGAATTACTTGTACAGAGGTATGGTAATTCTTCTTTTAATGACTGGATATGTTTATTCACCATACGCAGACCTGTATATAAAGTATGGTGTGAAGAGTTGTTATGTAGTATAGAGTTGAATGATCGGGTAGCTAGTTTAACCGATCGTTCTTTTATTAGATTTTTGTTAGGCGGTTCGATGCGCCACATGTCTTTACTGGACATGGCTCAGGCTTTACGTATATATACGCCTGAGGAGTTAGCGTCTGCCGATTGTAGAGGATTGATACTAAACGGTAGAAAGATAGATGAGAATTTTGATACACACGGTGTGTGGAGTCAAATGACAAGCCATCACCGTTTCAAAGGGGGAAACTACTCTTATTTGGATATAGATAGAGCCGAATTAAGAGTAATACATAGGTTTTTAGCTAATTCGATTACACAAAGGGGTAAAAACAAAGAAAAGGTAAATGAACAAGATTTGTTTTACCATATGTGTATTCGAGACCCACAGAGCGCTGTAAGTATACCATATTGTGTGGGTTATTATTTATCAGCTATGGTTCGGGGGATGCGTCCACATAGCATAATAGGAGGTGGTATTTTTATTACTTTGATTGGTGAATATCTCGGTGTGGATATAAGTCGGGGGGGATTATTACTAGAAGAGCCGGAACCCCGCGACACTATAGGTTTAAATGTATACCATGGTGCGAAAGTTTTGAAGCGGCGAAATAACGCCGCAGTACGATACAATGGTAGACATCCACAGGTAGAGAGAAACCAGCAGCAAGGTAATGTAGGAGGGGGGAATGAGATGCAAGAAATGCATAGGTTTATAGCTTCTCAGGAATACGAAAATGCTAGACAGAGAGCATTTGAAGATTGGCAAGTTCATCAGAACCAGATCATAGCGCATTGCCAACATATAGGTAGAAACTATATTCCTACACCGAAACCCGTCTTCCCTCCTTGGTCGATAGAGATGCAGCCACCATATCCTACGTATGACCCTGCCGAAGCATTCTATAGCACTTATGGTTATGCCTGGAACCCCTATTGGTACCAATATCATCCTTAGTTTACTTATTATTTTTTATTATTTTGTAATTTGTAATTATTGATACATTTAATATTTTTGTTAATATTGTAATCATTTTTATAATTATCTAACTTTTATTCTTAGATTTTAATAATTTTTGAATGTGGGGTAATATACCAAACTTCAAAAATATGTATATATGTTTGCAGTTTATCTTATGTACACAACAGGGTAAAACAACGCATTTTCAAAGACTGGCATTAAGTTCAGCAAAAGCAACTAATTTTGACGACAAGATTCAAAATATATGTGAAATAACAACAAGACGGAATGAACAAATGATGTGCACCATTTATCATTCAGCAAACAAACGACAATATATTTGGAAACTTTGGTAAAAATTTAATCATTTTCACACAAATCACCCTCAATAATTTAAATTGTTACTGATTTCTTGCAAATGAGGGCATTGCAAGATCTTAAGTGTGGGAAGGGATTAAATTCTTTCGGATTTTAAAATTTTTATATTAAACACTTGGTTACCATTAAAAATACTAGTAAAGCAGTAGTTGTATTAGAATCTAGTGCTCTCTGATAAAAAAGAACAGCCCTAGTCTTATATACTGACTACCCAATTCTAGTAAAATTTTTCAAAATTTTCAATTAAATGAATTCAAAATCATGTTTATACATATTTATGAACGATAAAACTAGGTTTTAACACCGAAATTATTGTTACCTCGGAAATGACATAAATTGAGAAACAAACTAAAATGTTAAAATTCATTTAAAATGGAATAGAGGACGATAAAAAGGAAAATAAAAGCCAAGTGTGGGAAAATTTACCAAGTTATTTTAAACATATGTCACATATATCTGTAACAAATAACTGAAAATACTTTTGCTTTGGACTAAACTAAACTATTTTACCCAATGAAAGAAAAGAAGAGATGGATCTACACGATGAATCAATTCCATCATTAAAAGGAAGTAAAGTCTTCCGAAAAAGACACGCGCTTCTTGATTTAGGTCATGAAGTTGTCGTCCAGACCAGCTGTAGGTTGACGAAAAATCTAGAAAAGTCATCACTAAAATCAGCAGGAAATCCACGGACCTCAGCATTAAACAGGGTTGCCAAGTGGTCAGATTTATCCTAACCATGAGAAGGATTTATCTCGTACAATGGGGAGGCACCGTGCAAATTAGCTGGATAAGACTAATGAATCAGATCCCCAGAAAGGATAATCTCCTTAAAGATTAAAAATCAGCTTTTAAGCCTGATATTACTCAATCCTTGAGATTGACCTTAAAGATTGAGAATTCAAACTCATGGAATTCAATGATATCTAAACTCGAGCTTGAACGAGAAAATATTTTGATCAAAAATACAAACCGATTTGTTTTCTGAAAACCCATTTTCAATGCGTTCATTACCATTGAACGTAAAATCCTAGGAATTCACCTGGAATTCATTAGGTCACCTGAACTAAATCGGGTGTCAACCGTAAGAACGGTGGTTGCATAGCATGGTCAAAGACAGGACCTTGTGCCAGACCGAAAAATTATAAGGGTGAGCTTTACTATTGCTCCTACCAAGGATAGTAATTGCGTCCGACACGTTATAGACCATAATCAAAAGCATGTCACGGGACATTGCCTTAAACAGTTGCTTGTTCAACGCTTTCCTTTACAACCGGACGGTAGTTTGCCGAAAGGTAATATACGGGACAAGTAAACTGGACGTGTTGCTTTCCAAATACAAGGTTAGCAAGTGGGTGACACAAAACCGCAAGTTTTGAGCTAAAATTTTCAAATCTGAAACCCACCAAACCCACAAAAATATTTTGCAAACACCGGTAAAGGGTTATTCCGGAAAACTAATCTAGGGTAAAAACTAGATTTCAAAAGATCAAATGTTTTCATAAAGATCCAATTTCCTTAATGGATCTAAATTTTTATAGTCATGTGGGACTGTAAACCATATCGTTACTACCATTGTTTATACCGCCGTATAGAAATCACTGATGTACAAAGTGTGAAGAATAAAGAAGTGATTCTAGTATTTCAAGACGATATTGCTTGAGGACAAGCAACGCTCAAGTGTGGGAATATTTGATAATGCTAAAAACGAACATATATTTCATAGCATTATTCCTCAAGAAAGACAAGCTTTTAGTTGCAATTGTTCTATTTACAAGTGATATTCGTTTAAATAATAAAAGGTGAAGACAAAAGACAGATTCGACGAATTGAAGACGCAAACGACCAAAAAGCTCAAAAGTACAAAAGACAATCGAAAAGGTTCCAATTATTGATAAGAAACGTCTCGAAATCACAAGAGTACAAGATTCAAAACGCAAAGTACAAAATATAAAATTGTACGCAAGGACGTTCGAAAATCCGGAACCGGGACTAGAGTCAACTCTTAACGCTCGACGCAACGGACTAAAAATTACAAGTTAACTATGTATATAAATATAATATAATATATAATTAATTATATTAATTATATATATATTATATTTATATATATAAAACCGTCGGCAGAGAAACTCCAAGGGTGTGAGCTGTAAATACATCCTCCGCGACTCGCGGAGTTTTAAGGGCATTTTGCCGCGAGTCGCGGAGCCCCAATTTTCAACTCTGGCTATAAAGCCAACCGAATTCTGATCAAATTTCATATTTTTTTTCTTCTCATTCATACGAGTAATATATATATATATAATTTATATTTTAATTTTAATTTTAATTTTAAATCCTAATAATAAGGGTATGTTAGCGAATGTTGTAAGGGTGTAAGTCGAAATTCTGTCCGTGTAACGCTACGCTATTTTTAATCATTGTAAGTTATGTTCAACCTTTTTACATTAATGTCTCGTAGCTAAGTTATTATTATGCTTATTTAAAACGAAGTAATCATGATGTTGGGCTAATTACTAAAATTGGGTAATTGGGCTTTGTACCATAATTGGGGTTTGGACAAAAGAACGACACTTGTGGAAATTAGACTATGGGCTATTAATGGGCTTTATATTTGTTTAACTAAATGAAAGTTTGTTAATGTTAATATAAAGATTTACAATTGGGCGTCCCTATAAATTACCATATACACTCGATCGGACACGATGGGCGGGGTATTTATATGTACGAATAATCGTTCATTTAACCGGACACGGGAATGGATTAATAGCCACTAGAATAATTAAAACAGGGGTGAAATTACATTCAAGGGTAATTGGTGTAATTGTTAACAAAGTAGTAAAACCTTGGTTTACACGCAGTCGATAACCTGGTGTATTCATTAAACAAAGTATTAAAACCTTGTTACAATTCGAATCCCCAATTAGTTGGAATATTTAACTTCGGGTATAATAATAATTTGACAAGGACACTTGCAATTTATATTTATGACTGATGGACTGTTATGGACAAAAACCAGACGGACATATTAAATAATCCAGGACAAAGGACAATTAACCCATGGGCATAAAACTAAAATCAACACGTCAAACATCATGATTACGGAAGTTTAAATAAGCATAATTCTTTTATTTCATATTTAATTTCCTTTATTTTATATTTAATTGCACTTCTAATTATCGCACTTTTATTTATTTTATTTTATCGCACTTTTAATTATCGTACTTTTTAATTATCGCAATTTTATTTTATCGCATTTTTATTATTCGCAATTTCATTATCGTTATTTACTTTACGCTTTAATTTAAGTCTTGTATTTATTATTTTACATTAGGTTTTAACTGCGACTAAAGTTTTAAAATCGACAAACCGGTCATTAAACGGTAAAAACCCCCCTTTATAATAATAATATTACTTATATATATATTTGTATTTTTATAAAAGTAAACTAATATCGCGTTGAGCTTTGTTTAAAGATTTCCCTGTGGAACGAACCGGACTTACTAAAAACTACACTACTGTACGATTAGGTACACTGCCTATAAGTGTTGTAGCAAGGTTTAAGTATATCCATTCTATAAATAAATAAATATCTTGTGTAAAATTGTATCGTATTTAATAGTATTTTCGCACTAAAAATAATACTATTTTATATACACCTCGCTTCACATCAGCGTTTAAAATAAATTGCATTTATTCTCAGCCCAAAAATATTTAAAGTATTTAAAAAGAGAGACTATAAACTCACAGTTCAATATTAAGACTCAATATTGTAGGCAAATTGCGTAGACGTAATGATGGTAGACGACTGTATGGTTGGCCTTGGATTCAAGAACAATACCCGAACAATATCCAATATTTCCTTAGCTTAAAGCGGTTTGAAATTCGAATTAAAAACACCCTCGTATGTACCTTATTATTATTAAACTTAAATTTAAAATTATAATTTAAATATAAATATTGATTACTGAAGAAGAAAAAAAAAATTTAAAGAATCCGTCGAGCAAACAGGCGTATTTATATTACTTTTCCATTTACTGTAGCTCATGCGATCGCATGAGTTTTCAGTGTTTTTGCCATGCGATCACATGGCCGCCTTATCCGTTTTTGTTTGCTAGTTGTCGACATTAAATAGTGTTTAATGTAGCAAATAGTGTTACTGTAGCAAATAGTGTACTGTAGCAAATAGTGTTACTGTAGCAAATAGTGTTTTAGCAAAGTACGTTTTCACTGTAGCACTGTAGCAAAGTTATTTTTACTGTAGCAAATAGTGTTTTACTGTAGGAAAGTCATTTTTACGGTAGCATTTAGTGTTTTACTTGTACATCTTATAATATATATATATATATATATATATATATATATATATATATATACACCGGTTTACATAATATTAAATCACTGTAGAGAATTGGTTTAAATTAGTCGAAATTTTCCGGGTCATTACATATATCATACTATTACTAGGGCTAACTTCTGATTATTTATGAAGAATTTACAGTCACGTATTTCAAATTTGTAGGCTATCCTCAAGAATTTACCACCAAATAGCTTTCTTATGTACGAAATAATGGACCATGTGAAGGAGTTTCTTGTGAGCAAGGCATTGTTAAAAGAAGAGATTTCATCGCTTCCATTACGTCATCTTCGAGGCAAAAATGCAAGTGTACATTAATTACAGTTTTGTATTGAGCATAATGCTCATTTCATAAATTGCAACTTGAACCATTTTGCAATTAGTTAATAAATGCATTAACATGTAATGGTGTTTTTCTCTTTGCAGAAATGGAGAATACGTCCAACAATTATCACTTTGTGTGAGTACCTCTTTGTAAATTTCTCAGTTGGGTGGCTAAGAAAGCAGGTTGGTGGGTGATTTCTAAAAGTGGTAATTGAGATCCATTTACCTATAGATTGGTTAATTTTGGTTAATTATCAAAAGGGTTAAACTAGAAGATTTAAACTAAAACGAAGCATGTCAAATTGGTTGATTCATTATTTGAAGATGTTTCTGACTTTGGTCCACAATGACCATCAAAGGAATTGGTTGATGTAGAAGGTTTCAAGGATATGGCTATATCATAGGCTCTTAAATGGAACTGGAAGTCTGGTAAGTTGAGGAACATTTAGGACTGAAAGAGATAAGATCACAGAATCATTTCTACTCAGAGTCCAAACATTTTTTTTATGGCAAGTGTGGAAAAGAGGATAATCTATATGCGTTGATAACGTCCAAATCATTGATAACGTCCAAACATTATTTCAATGGTTAATTCTACCAATAGTGGGGTTTGGTTCACTCGTGTCTGTCGCAACCTTTGTGTCATAACCCGACCTTAACCATAAGGACGAATACAATAACATATGATTTCATCGCGAGGTATTGACCTCTATATGCGACATTTTTCAAAAACTGCATTCGTTTTTACAATACAAACCATAGCTTTTATTACAAATACAAGGTTTAAACAACTTAATAATGATTATCGTTTAGCGATAATCTTAGACTTACAAACTTTACATGTGATAATAACAATACGACTTCCAACATATTTTACATTACAAATCCTCCGATATGCAGTTTTATTTTTGACACAAATATGCATACTCAAGATCTTGCTTAAATTCAACATGTTGCAGCGGAAGCTTTTAGTTATCACCTGAGAATAAACATGCTTAAAACGTCAACATAAAGTTGGTGAGATATAGGTTTAATGCCGGCAGCGTTATAAATATAGACCACAAGATTTCATATATAAACGTTTTAATAAAAATATTCTAAGTTGTTGAGCACTTGATAACCATACTTAACATTTAATCAACGTCGCATATTCCCTTTATTATGAAATCTTACTACACCGTACCAAGTATAGTTACCAAAATGAAGTACTGTGCAACCGTTGAATACTGGTCGTCCAGTCCGGTTGGGGTTGTCCGGCCCGATAGATCTATCAACATGATTCGCGTTTACAATACCTCATGTAAATAATAGTTACCAAGTTACAGGGAAGTATGCCAGTGGTACAACTCAACGTAGAATATATATTTTTAATCACTTGTGTCCATAACGTAAATCCTAAAATGCATGTATTCTCATCCCGAAATATTTAGAGTTTAAAAGTGGGACTATATACTCACTTTTGTCTTGAAGGTATTTAACTCGACTTGGTCTCCGATAGATATCACGAACCTAACCATATATATAATATATCAACATATTTTCTTTTTAAGTAATTGTTATATATATATATATATATATATATATATATATATATATATATATATATATATATATATATATATATATATATATATATATATATATATATATATATATATACTTTTAATACTTTTAATATTTTCTTAGTCCGTAGTTAGCAGTCCGATGTTAGTGGTCTACAATTAGTTGCTTAAATAAAATAAATAAAGACCCCATCGTATTCGTATTGATCAGAATTAATCTCGACCCATGGTACCATGTTGTCAAGTGACGTGTTGCGTACATAAAGTACCGTGTTGTCAAATGACGTGTTGCGTACAATCATGAGGTCTTATGATTAATCTTCTCGTGTTGTTTACGGGTGGTCCTGAAATATATAAAATCAAATCATAAGTAAATATATATTAAATATTATGTTAATTAGCCAAGATATGATTAATCCGATTTTGTCATAATATGATATATTACAGATCTTGAAGTGTTTTTAAAAATCAAATTAGAAGGATCTATTTAGTTTGCGAACAAGTTTGAAATTACTCAAACTATGTTCTTGTTGTTAAAATTTTACAACACAAAATAAGATAGCTATATAAATATGAATCGAATAAGGTTATGAATAAGGTTACTACCTCAAGTTACTTGGACAAAGCTACTGAAAAAGGTAAGAAAAATCTTGGAATCAAAAGAGTGGTGGAGTGGGATTGAAAGATTGGAAGTAATCTTCTTGAAATCGGATGACTATATTGATACGTTCTTGAGTAGGTAAATGAAGAGAGATTAGGGAGTGAATTAACTTGAAAGAAAATTGGAAATGAAATTGTATGTGTGTGTGTGCAAAATAGCATGATTATGGGATGGATATATAGGAGATTTAGTTTGTTTTCTTGTACAAAAGTCACACATGAGGTTAAATGGCTGGTTCCCACATGTAACATCATGTCTAGTGGCTGATCATTGAAGTTTATTGTTGGTATATACCAATAGTAAATACGTATAGAAGCTGGGTATGATACGGTTACATATACCCTAGATATACTTGTAGAAATTTTGAGGAATCGGAACGAGAATTCAAATATAGACGGGTTTATAACTGTAAAAGAAGCTCAAAATCGGGCTTTTATTTTGGGTCTAACCGGGCCAAAAATAAAATTTTAAGACATTTTTAATAAAGCAATGTTACCCCAAAAAAAAATTTCCAAACTGACCTGGCAGCTCGACCCCAGCCAGGGGCTCTGCCCCTTGGACCCCGCCAGGGGTTGCCACCCCTTGGACCCCGCTTATCGGGGGCGCTGTCCCCGAACCCCCGTCATAATCAAGATAAGTTCAAACAAGTGTGCACTCCACACTTCCCCAAACTTGTTCGATATTTATCAAGATTATTTTGGTTACAAATTAATCCCATTATACTTAAATCATATTGGTGACATAGATCACCAACACATTATAGATTGTAAGTATATATGTCAAAGAATGTTACATATAGTTATCGTTTTGAAAACTTAAGTTAGTGGTCTCAAAGTATACTTATAACTCATTGTTGTTAGTTCACAATGAAATGTTAAACCATCCTTAAATCATGTTAAATATGTATAGATATGTACATATACATAATCGTATAATTATCGTGTGTTATATAGTTCGTGATATCATCGGTCAAATTGGACGGTCAAACGTTGTGTGAAACTCTTTTCAGAAACATAAGTCTCAACAGTTTGGATTACTTATCATGTTGGTAAGGTTTAATTTATGTAAATATTAATCTCATAGGTATAAAATGATCGGAAAGATCCGGGTCGTTACACTTTGGCTGGGTGGTTAACACATTAGTTGGCGCTAAAGGCGTTGGCAATTCATAATAAAGCAAAACAATTTACTATGAAAAATACATGAGTTACATATTTTGATAAGTTAAGCTCAACTGATTGTTGTTTTTTTATATTTGACAAGAGTAACCACTTATATGTTTACTTTATCAATTTCGTGCGTTAATACTATAAAACTTTTTAGGCCTAATTTTGTGTATAACATTTTATTTGTTTGTGTCCTTTTTGTATACCGACAACAAGAGTGAAGAAACTACCAAAAACTTATAATGTTGTGATATATATTTTGCTGTTTGTTGGACAATTAATTATTAGCATTGGATGTATTTACAATAATTAGACCTAATCTATATTAATATTTGCTCATGGTTTCTTGATATGACAGGAAGAACTGGATATATAGTTGCTAATTTGATATAATCATTTTCATGACATTTTTATATATTTTAGAGATTGATTGTTGTTGCAATGTGATAATGTGTTACGGTGTGATTATAATCAGGTGAGAGATTCGATTGGGACAAATATAGACCATCAAGACAAGAAAAGAATTACAGATAAGCCCTTATTGAAAAGGAGCTCAAGGTCCTTGAAGATAGAATTGATAAGGAACTAAAACGGTTCCAAGCCCAATACTCGCGGGTCTTCGTCTGCAATTTCATCTCGCCTATCAATTAAGGTATGAAACATAATGTTGCAGTATTTTCAGTTGTCGTTATAAAGTATGAATTTTTCATATTACAAACGTGAAGAAAGTCGCAAGATGCTTAAGCTATGATATACACAATAAACAATATTAGTAAAAGTTAGGATATAAATTTATGGAAGAGCGTATGCAGAGCTTGTATTATAGACAGAAGGGGTTACTTGACTCTTGCAAAATATTGTCTAGATACAAATTACACTATATCTTATGGATTAACAGGAATCACTTATGGTGTCTAAGGGTATATCAGTTTCTCTATTGTGGGATGTGTATGTTAGTTTATTGAGTATTTGTTGTTTGTTCATACAGGTCCCATACAAAAATAATGAAAACGCTAAGCATCTTTGCATTGAATGTTGCTATAATATTTTACTTTAGTCACTATAATGTTATACCATGTTGGTACATCTTTGAAGTTCAATACCTAGAATGCGTTTCTGCATATGTTTATTGAAATAGGTGAACTTGCACGTTATAGGTGTATTGATTGAGAAATTAATTGCCTTAGTTATTTCTCATATTATTACATTATTGACTTATGAATTATCTAATTTGTGTGTTAGTTGTGGTTAAATGATCATGTTCTTAGATGAAGCAACGTTTGTTTAAACTGATAATCTGTGTTAATGAATATGTTGGTTTTTTGGGATGCACAAAAGGCTGTAACGATGAAGAAGTAGAAGAATTAACAAGAATGAGGTATTTTTATTTTTAAAAAAAAGATTTAATTTTTATTATTATTCGTTTAAGTTTTTTATTATTTCTTATCTAGGGTGTTTTTAAAATTGTTAGATATGCGTATCTATGATGGAAAGAGAAAGAAATCGATTCGGATATTAAAAGAAATGAAGGGTTGTGTCCTACGACGTCAGAAAAAACTGCTTTAATTTTAAGATCATCGAGAGTTGATCAAAATATACAAATATATATAGCTGCAGGTGAAATATATGGTGGGAAAAGGCGAACGGATAGTTTAGCTGCAGCGTTCCCAAATCTGGTCAGTAGATGGGTCGGGTGTCAAAATGGGTAATTTTTCATTATGGGTCAAAATGGATCGGTTTTGCTTAATATTCGAGTCTTAGGTTTGGGCTAAGGGTTTAGATTTAAGGTTTTGGGTTTAGATTTTAATGTTTAGAGTTTAGGGTTTAGGTTATTGTTTAGATTCTAGGGTGTAGGGTTTTGGGTTTAGAATTAGGGTTTAGGTTTAGTTTTTCATTTTGGCATTTGCTGTATTTTTCATATGGAGTAATCTGTATGAAACTCGACTAAAATGTTAGATAGAAAACCTTTTTTCAAGTATTAGTGTTTTCAATTTTGTGTTATATATATATATATTCAGGTTACAACTTGCGCTCTTTATTATCATTACTTCAACATTTACTACATGAACTGTTTTGATTTCTTAACAGCCTAATAAATAAAATATAAAATATAATTATTCTAACAATTCGAGTTTTGGTTCGTTCTTAAAAAAGTCCCGCGAATTCGCGGGTATTAAGCTATTTATAATAAAAACTACAATGTAAAGAAACCCATATTTATAATAAAAACTACAATGTAAAGATTAGGCTTGGCGGCGAAATGAGCATGTGAAAGCGACGTTTTTGGAACGCCATCAAATTTCGGGTCGCCCCACCAACAACGAATGTGAAGTTACCAAGGTATAAATCCCAAGAAAGACAATATTTGAGAATGGCATATTTGGGATCGGGAGAGGATTATCCGAGACAATCATATTATTTGAGATATATTTTTATCCCCTTCACCTTTTTTTTTTTTTTTTTTTTTCCTTTATATAAAATGAACATAAATAGATAAATAATACGGAGTAATTTCTTTCAAAATATATATTCAAATATTTTGGGAACGTAAATAATTGTGTTATAGTTGTGTCGGCATAAACTAATTTCAACTTTGTTTTCTTTGTTAAAATCGTTAACGCCAGTTTTTTAATGGCGATTAAACATTCCAGTAAAAATTACCGTTACAAAAAGCTAGCTGCTTAAACTTACACTCTTGATATTTATTATTAACAACAATTAGCAACTAATCATGCACGAAACAGACACACAACAATTGAAGAATTAAACACAAATTGTTTGTGTTAAATACCCCAAGATCGAAAGTGATCAATCATATGGTGTTAACGTAAATATGGCATCTCTCTATCAGAGGAGGAAACAAAGTGGGGTGGGGTTTAGGCGCCCGCCCCCAGTGAATTTGAAATTTCAGACCTAAATTTTGAATTTTCATATTTTGGCTCCGAAGCATCTACATCCAAAAGTCTCCATATTTTGCCTCAAAAAAGTTTTAATGAATGTAAGTGCATGAAAAAAAATTCGACTCCGGTAAAAAAATTTATGGTTCCGCCATTGCTCTCTATTTGTAGATAATCATAACTTTAAACTTACAATAATTTGAATAACTTATAAATTTAATATTAGAATTAGATATTAGAATATTAGATTTAGACACTAAGTAAGTTTATATCATATTTCTTAAAAAAATACGGATTATTCAATTACTACATGTTACTAGTTTATAAAATATATCTTCGTGTGTCTAACAGGGCGGAGTACATACACGAGAAACAAAACCATATTTGTTATCATCATCATCATCATCATCATCATTATTATTATTATTATTATTATTATTATTATTATTATTATTATTATTATTATTATTATTATTATTATTATTATTATTATATTATTATTATTATTATTATATATAATAAAAACGCATTTCGGTTATTGATGCATCAGTGTGACACGGACATGATCGTGTCCTAGCAAAGTGGGTTTTTCATAATATTGGTGAGACCGTTTATTTTGGATTCGATATGTTGTCATTTGTTTTTGCCTAGGTTTTGGGTTCCTACTATATCGGTTGTACTTGTTGATCTTCGAATCCGTTCTATGATATCGTTTTTTGCAACAACAAAAAAAAAAAAAAAACAAAAAAAAAAAAATCAGTGTGACACGGTCATGATTAGTACTTCTATATTTTAAATATTTAAATTTAAATGATTAAATATAAGTGTTGTACACATAATCCATTCAATAGTATTAAAGCATATTACGGAGTATTGTATTATCATTTCTTTATAATGAAAATCACATAAAAATATTCACGTATGTGTGAACATTCTGTCGTTACTAGACTAAATTAATATCATTAGTGTTCTTAAAGATATCATTCATATTCATATACTAATATATTATATATTATTTGATTTATATTATAATCATAAATCATAAATAACATAATCTAGTAAAGACTAAAGAGGGATACATAGAGAAGAGACCTACAAAAGAAAGAAAGCATCATATAAGTTGATAGAAAAAAAAATATTTTTTAAAGATAAAGTGTTCCCCATTTGCTTTTTCTCATAACTTTTATGTTCTTCTACCAATTTAAATCCCCAACACCACCTTCTTCAATTCCTTCTTTCTTCCTGCTCATATCTCCCTTTACATCATCATCTTCTTCTCCTAAGGTCTCTCTCTCTCTCTCTCTCTCTCTCTCTCTCTCTCTCTCTCTCTCTCTCTCTCTACGTATATATGCTAATCATATAAAGATTAAAATTGTAAATGACTAGCTAATTATAAATATCGATTGATGATGTTATTAATTAATTGTACATGCAGTGTAATAATTGGCGTCTCAATGCTGGTATCCCTTAAATGTATTTCATCTTTCTAGGGACATCAAGAGAAGCTTATATATCTAGCGAAGACGCCACTTTAATTTAGGTCTCGTTATATATAGTGAGAAGAATTGAAGATCAATATTTCAAATATTGTTGATCGAGCAACTAAGACTTATATATCGTAGACGTATATTATAATTTATAATTTTAATTAATATATAAAATATAAAATATAATTAATGGCACCAGTTTCATTGCCTCCTGGTTTCCGTTTTCATCCAACTGATGAAGAGTTAGTCGCATACTATCTCAAAAGAAAGATCAATGGACGTAAAATCGAGCTCGAAGTTATCCCTGAAGTTGATCTCTACAAATGCGAACCCTGGGATTTACCAGGTACGTACGTACCCATATATATCTATATATCTATATATATCCATTTCTTCTTGGTGATATGATGCATACATTGCAATTTTCCTTTTTAATTTGTTTTAATCTTAATAGAAATAACAAAAGCTTGATTATTAGTACTGTATTAAATGAAAAACTAATTATATTTTAATAGGTTGCTTTTTTGTTTATGCAAGTATCACCCATATAGATCAATATTCTACCTACGTACAACGATTTAATAAATAATATTATATAATATAATATATAAAATTATGGAAAATAGAATTAGCGAAAACCTAGTAATATATAGTTAAAAAAGAAATACATGCATTAACTTGATACTATATACGTAAATATCATAACTATGTTTACGCATTAATTGTGACTTATTACGGAGTATTATTATTAATATATACTCCGTATTATATATAGTGTGTAGTTCTCATTTATAAAAATATTTCCATATCTGTTTTACAAATTACAAAAATATATACTAAAGAAAAAGTTATAAAATAAAAAGCAATATCATCATATGATCATGAAAGTTTTATGTGTTGATCACTAAATCAAGATTCTTGTCAAAGGTTTATTCATTTATGCGCTTTCGAGTTCTTCTCGATCTAATATTAATATGTTGCTAAAAGCAAAAAAAAATGAAGCTTCTTCATATATGTTCTTTACACATGTTTCAACTTTGTTCTTGTCGTTGATATATCCTATATAAAAGCTAGAACACATATTTCATATCAAGAACGGGTCGATCAAATGAGTTAAATATATATGTATGATTAAAAGTTTAAAACCTAGCATAAAATGATAAACATGATTGTATAACTTTAAATAAAGAGAGTTGAGGTGGGCCCTGCATCTTTTAAAGTCGATCATATGAGAACAAAATTTCACTCCAGTCATTACCTGACAAGATTGTAGTCAAAAAGTAAAGTAAAGAGGAAAAACTTGACTACGCTTACCGTTATTATTAATTTCAAAGATATATATAGTTATAGATATGATTACCAACTTTTCTTTAATATTAAGTTATTTTTCTGACACCAAATCTAATTCCAGAATTAATTTATTCATTGTAAAATATACACATGTATTTTTTTTATGTTAGTAAAATATAACATGTAATTTTCTTTTTTTTATTCATAGTAAAAAGTTTTATTATCAACTTTAATTAGCTTTAACTTTTTTTTTTTTTTTTTTTTGTTAATCTTATGTAGTACTTGATGAAAGTTATAACAGTAGTAACTAAATTTTTTTTTATCAAATATATAGCGTAAATAAAAAAATTTATAAGCAAAGTTGAGAAAGAAGACTTAAGAGATTATATGAAGCAATTAGCTAGTCTTTTTCTTTGCATGGTTTTTGGATCTGCTAATGAAATGCTGAGTCATTTTTTGTTTGGAAGAAGGCAACTAATTTATTCATTATCTTCATCAATAGGGAAATCACTATTGCCAAGCAAAGATCTAGAGTGGTACTTCTTTAGTCCAAGAGACCGTAAATACCCGAACGGATCCAGGACAAACCGAGCCACCAAAGGTGGGTACTGGAAGGCAACAGGAAAGGACAGAAATGTAAATTCACAATCACGAGCCGTGGGAATGAAGAAAACCCTAGTTTACTATCGAGGTAGAGCACCACATGGTTCTCGTAGCGATTGGGTTATGCACGAGTATCGCCTCGATGAAAGGGAATGCGAAAGTGAATCCGGCCTCAAGGTAAACCATCATATATATCTTTAACTTATATCATCCCATTTGATGATGATCATTTGCATAAAGTAGTAATCTTTTTATCATAAACTCTTATAACACATGCAATGTGTGCTTCTTTTTTGGGGGTCTAAAGTTGCAGGATGCTTATTCGCTTTGCCGTGTATTTAAGAAGAGCTTAAACGCTCCAAAGACGGCAATTGGGGTACATTATGCTGCAGCGGCGAGTGATCACTCATCGAGTATGGACTTATATTCAGAAGGGGGAAGGGGTGGTGATCAAGATATGGAAACTTGTAATTACCAAACACCAATGGCTTCTTCTTCATCAAATATTAACCATGGATCGCCATATATCTCTAACGAAACAAGCGATGGTAGATGGATGCAATATTTATCAGAAGAAGCTTTTAGTTTTCCTAATCCATCTTTTAACAACTGTGGACATGTCTCTTACCCCCCATCCAAGGTACAAATTAAACATCTTTTTTTTTTTAAAAAGGTAGAAAGTTTTCTGTGTTCGGGCTACCCGGGAGGGCGTGTAATCCGACTTCATATTACGCAGCCCAGCAGGATTACTCCCTGGCTGTTTAATATAAAACTTATACAAATGAAATATTCCAATATATTTCAGGTTGAAATAGCATTAGAATGTGCAAGGCTGCAACAAAGGTTAACAATGCCTCCATTGCAAATACAAGATCTCCCACAACAAGGGGCAATTAGCTATGTGGATTTAATGAATATGCCACAAACAAGCAGCAACTTGTGTGAATTCGCAACTTCGAACGTTCCTCAACAGGACATAGTGCAAGAAATACTTTCAGTTGCTCAAGTTTCTCAGGATCTAATAAATCAAAACACTTGGGGAGGAGGTAATTTTTCGGGTCATCATGAAGATGATTTCTTGTTTACCGCTAATAATATTAGCAACAATCATATGCAAGATGAAGGATCCTTTGGGTTCATGGGTGATGAACACAATATGAGGTCTATTGAAGTTGGTGGTGCAAATGAACAGCTCGGGACTGATCGAATAGTCGAAAATTTGAGATGGGTAGGCATGTCAAACAAGGATTTTGAGATGGTAAGTACGGATTTTCGATTAGTTCTAGTAAATTATACAGTATATAAGTTAATTATGAAATTAATTTACATTGATTTCCTTTAAATTTGCAGACCTTTTGGGATGATTACAAGACTGTTCCAGTAGAAAACACACCTGGTTTTCAAAGGGAGGAACATGAGGTTAAAGGTATAAATAATCAACTAATACTAATTACTAGTTACTATATATAGATCCCAATAAGCAGTTAAAAACAGTTTATACTTAAAGCTAGATTCCATCTAACTTATTAAGAAAACAGTTGCAGGAGAAAGTAGCCATCACAACAACTTGGAAAACACAGAAGATCACTTCTCTCATGAAGTTGCCACTGAAGATCACAACAACTCAAATGAAAATTTCTTAGATGAAAGCGATCTAGACGACTTCAACGCAGCTCCAAGCTTCGAAATTTGTGAGAAAACTAAAATTAGTCATGGCTTGATTGTTTCAACTCGACAAGTTTCGAAAACCTTCTTCCACCAAATCACTCCTTCTCAAACCGTCAAGGTCCATTTGAACCCGGGGTTGATATACGATCAGGCGGTAATGAAATATGATGATGGCAAGAACACAATGAGGCCTTTTGTCAAGTTGGTTTCACTTCTGTTGATATGTTGCTTTCATCTTGAAGAGTCAACTGACGAAAATGATGATGATATGAATGTTAAAGATGATGATAACATTAAACAATTAATGGTGAATGAAGAGGATGAAGAAAAAGATGAAGGATGGAGCATTTCAAATGTGGGTTTAGAGAAGGTGATATGGCCATGTGTGACCTTAGCTTTGGCATTTTCAACCATTTGGGTACATCAAAATTACTAATTTATTACAAGGTTTTTTTATTCATCTTTTTAACTTTTAATTGTTTCTAACCATAGAGAGTGAAGTTGTTTACCTATAGGAAGAGAGATGAAAATGTAAAACTAATTAAGCTTTCATCGGACCCTGGATATAATCTGGGGTGGGATTATAATATTTGTATTTTTCTTTCACGAATCACGTGTACCTTGCATTTAATCATACTATGGGAGTTATAAAAGTTTTTAATTATATTACTCCGTATGTTATGAGTATGAATTTAACTATATAGATCCAACTTAAGTTAGACTTAATATATATACAATTTTTCTATTTATATTATGGATTTATGGGATCCTTATATTATTCATCAATCGATTATATCAGCTGTCATACTTCTCTCATTAAACTTATTTATAAATTTATTCAATTTATTTAGTTATGTATGAATATATGTATCATTATTATCATTAGTAAATAAATTTAAAATGACCTATGATATAAACGAGGGTGAATTTTCTGTGTCGATTACCACAACCACAGAGGCGGAGACAAGGGGGGACTGAGTGGTGCTCAGCCTCCCCCAATGTCCAAATAAAGCTCAAATCTCAATTGTATTTTATGCTCAAATAATTATAAGCCTTCTTCAATGAGCTAAGTCTCAAATGTATTATTATGTCAAAATAATTGTAAATTAATTGGCCCAATTGTCCAAAACTCATATGATATACAAGTAACCCATTATCACTATAAAATTAGCTTGTTTCACATTATTATTAATTAAAAATTATAAATATAATATCTGTTTATCGAGTGAGCCACCCTCATCTTCAAATCTTGGCTTCGCCTCTGCACAACCAAAACATCGTACATATACAGGAGAATAATTCTATGTATGTAAAATCTAACAATGCCTAGCTATCAATCCCATAATTAGGGAGAGGATATACATTGAAATATTACACTATTAAACACAATATATATCCTAAATATAAACCGTTGACTATTACTCCCCCGCAGTTGGAGCTATCGGTTTCCGAATGCGAAGACTGGAACGAAACTCTTCAAAAAGTATGCGTGGTAATCCTTTCGTAAATATATCTGAAATCTAGTCGGAATATGTAAGATGCGAACTTGTCCACGTGACACTTTCTCCCGTACAAAGTGGATATCAAGTTCGATGTGTTTGGTTCTTTGGTGTTGAACCGGATTGCCAGATAAGTATATAGCACTTATATTATCACAAAAAACTAAAGTTGCCTTTGTAATAGGACATGTTAACTCGAGAAGCAAATTGCGTAACCAACAAGATTCGGCAACGACGTTTGCCATGCCCCGGTATTCGGCTTCGGCACTCGATCTAGAAACTGTAGGTTGACGTTTTGATGACCATGAAATCAAGTTGTCACCTAAATATACACAATAACCCGAAATAGATCGGCTAGTGTCAGGGCATCCTGCCCAATCGGCATCCGTATATGAAATAAGAGAAGATGATACCGACTTTGAGATGAACAAACCAAGCGACATTGTGCCTTTGATGTAGCGAATTATGCGTTTTAGTGCAAGCATATGTATTTCATGTGGAGCATGCATGTGTAAGCATATTTGTTGTACTGCGTAAGATATGCCCGGTCTTGTAAATGTTAAGTATTGAAGAGCACCAGCAAGACTTCGAAAGTAAGTAGGATCGTGATAAAGAGGACCCAAAGTGGCCCTTTGCTTACCATGAGTGTCAACCAGAGTTGCAACCGAATTGCATAATGTCATACCTGCACGTTCAATAATATCTCGAGCATATGCAATTTGATTCAAAAATAGACCGTTAGTACATCTATCCACAGAAATACCAAGAAATGAACTTAATGGCCCTAAATCCTTCATGGCAAATTCAGTCGCTAATCTAGACATAAGAGAGTCACGCAACTCATTTGAGGAAGTGGCAAGTATAATATCATCTACTTATAAAAGTAAGTATGCAGTTTGTGTGCCTTTCTTGTATACAAAAAGAGAGTGGTCACATTTACTATGTATGAAGCCGAGTGTATGTACATAATCCGCGAACCGTTGATACCATGCACGGGGTGCTTGCTTAAAATCATATAATGACCGTCTAAGTAAGCAACATGATTTGGACGAGAGGAATCCCGAAAACCCATGGGTTGGTACATGTAAACTGTTTCATTAAGGTGCCCATGTAAAAAAGTATTTTTAACATCTAATTGATGAATATGCCATGACTTAGAGACGGCGATACTTAGGACAGTTCGGATAGTAGCCGGTTTAACCACGGGACTAAAAGTTTCATGGCAATCAACTCCTAACTGTTGTGAACGTCCATCACCGACTAGTTGAGCTTTGTAATGCTTAAAAGTACCATCAGATTCAGTCTTATGACGAAAAATCCACATAGATCGAATTATGTGCATATTTGGTTTACGGGGGACAAGTTCCCACGTCTTATTATCAATCAAAGCTTGGTATTCATCGGTCATGGCACAGCGTCAATTATGGTCGGCTAAGGCGAGTTTTAGGTTAGTTGGCAGCGGAGAGATAGGAGATGTTGTCGTAGAGAGATTAAAAGGTATTTTGGGTTTGAAGATATCGGACGTGGATCGAGTAGTCATTGATCGAGTTGGAAGTGGTGAGTTGATTTGAGAATGATTAGTAGTAGAGTTATTGTTAATAGAAGATGTTTGTGAGCTAGGTGATGATTCAGAATTAGATGCGGAAGTTGTGGACGTATGTGGGCTTATAGAATGAATCGGGTTAGATTGTAGTGGTGATGTAGGTGGATTCATAGAGTTGGAGAGTAGTTTTTGAGAAGTTTACTTGGTAGAATGTTTAATAAGTATGTGGCCATTTCGAGAGCGTGTGGCCAAAAAGACGAGGGAACCGACGAGTGAGTCATAATGGTGCGCATAATATTGTTGATTGCGCGAATTTTTCTTTGGGCTTTCCCGTTCTGAGAAGAAGTGTATGGACATGAGAAACGAAAAATCATACCATTTTTATTACAAAATTGATGAAATGAATTATTGTTATACTCCGTTCCATTATCACACTGGAAAGCCTTGATTTGTCTATTAAATTGTGTTTTTATGAGAGTTTGGAAGTTAAGAAAAATATCATAGACTTGTGACTTATTACTTAACGGAACAGTCCATAAAAAATTAGTATAATCATCCAGAAATAGAATGTAGTAACGATGTCCGTTAGTACTGACGACAGGGGATGTCCACAAGTCACTATGTATTATATCAAACGGAGTAAAATTAGTAGTAGTAGATGCATTAAAGGGTAAACGAATATGTTTGCCAAATATACATGATTGACAAAACGAGAATTTATTAGGTGAATTACGTGGAACGTAATTTTTATTGCCAAGTGATTTGATAATATTAACACCCGGGTGTCCCAAGCGTTGATGCCACAAATCATTCAAAGAAACAGAAAATGCTGAAGAAGATTTAAGTTGATGAAGCTTGGATGAGTGGAGAGGGTAGAGATCACCGGTACTATTACACCGCATTATGTGGTTCCCCGTAGGAAATTCCTTCACAGTAAAACCAAATGGATCAAATTCAAGAGATTTGCATTTATCAATTGATAAACGACGTACAAAAATTAAGTTTTTAATTAATTGTGGTGCATGAAGAACGTTGGAAAGTATTAGTGGACGATTAGGATTAATGGGTAACGATGTATGACCTAAACCATGGATTGGGATGTCGTGACCATTTCCAACTATAATACACCTAGAAACATTTGAAGGATAATAAGATGTAAGATTACCTTGAGTACCCGTCATGTGCGATGTTGCTCCTGTATCAAGATACCAGTTTTCATCCTGAGGGTGTAGGCTCATTGTATGCATGGCAGCTTTAATATCCGTTGGTGTAGAGGATGACGCAAAAGACTGAGCATAAGAATGATTGGGCCGAGGGCCCAATAAACCGGGCTGTGGAGATGAAGTAGTAGGCATAATCCAAGTTGTTGTTGGATAAGGGCAAGGGGTGGATATGCAGCCCATGGTGTATTCTGCCAAGTTCCAGGCCCATAAGTGAATTGTTGTTTTGGTTATGGCCCATACGTGTACTGAGGGTTTTGTGTAACAACCCAACCCGTTAACCAACCAAAAACGCAGCATAAAAAAAATCAAAACTGGGCTGACCAAATGGGGTGCGTGGGGGGCACACCCACCTGTGCGCGGCGCGCACAGGGCCTGGCAGCCCGCTGTCCAAAAATTCCATTTTACGCGAAAAGATCTTCGACTTCCCGACACATTTAGACCAAACGCTTTTCACAACATTTTATATTAGTTAAAACTAACACGTTCCAATAATAAAATGAGTTTTACGAGACCGGGCCCACATCGGCCGTTTTACGACTTTCGTACAAAATACAAGTTTTCAACTACATGATTTTTAACACAAAATAAAGACCGAGCATGGCGATTGGAAATATGCTACCCAATCCTAATCAAATCCAAAAGCAAGATCTTCTAAGCAACTACGCAAGTCCACTAGTCCCCACGCTTACCCGAGCCACCGCATCCATGCAAATCTATAAAAATGTAAACAACGAGAGGGTAAGCTAACGCTTAGTGAGTGAAAATATACTACATACATATATATGCATAAAATGGACACGCCACACAAATAACCAAATACCGCATACCGAAGCATCCAAGCATAAAGGCAAGCTAGTCTAAGCATACCGTACGATCACTAAGCAGCGAGCTAAAGATACAACAACAAACATAAGTTCACCAACGACGATGTGAACAATGCCAAATAGCTACACCCTGAGGGTTAGCTACAACACAACAACACATCAATATATATATATATATATATATATATATATATATATATATATATATATATAACAATATATAAACGTCCAAGGTTAACCCCTTAACCCAATACCGAGAACCAAATACCACAATGAAGATTGGCCGAACAACCCGAGCCTTAGTGAATTCGCACAACCCGATATTCACTTCTTCACCAATTCAACAACCGAGGTTGGCCGAACTACCCGAGCCTTAGTGAATTCGCACAACCCGAGATTCACTACCTCATCAACAAGATGACCGAACAACCCGAGTCATCATGAATCCGCACTACCCGAGATTCACTACCCAAAATATTATGAATATGAGCAAACCGATATTCATTTCCCACACCATAACCCACGCCGTCGGGGTTATAACTCCAAATCACAATCCAAGTGATATCGTACACACAAGTGTGCAACTCGCTAACGGTGGTCAACCAAAACGCACAATCGTGCCAATTGGACCTATTACACAAGTCCATAAAAATTCACCTATATGTGAAGTGAGCTCTATAACCGAGAACCACTTCACCCGACCCGCACCCATCCTACACATACATATGCACATAGGATATTAACACTCACCTTGTTGTCTTTATGAATGCTTCCAAGTAATCCGCAACTCGTCAATGGAAAGTACCTATTCCTTTATCACAATTACAACAACACACTTAGAGTGGATTTACAACCAACTCAATTCGACACTTAGTGCAAATTCGACCAATTGCACTCATAAACACAAAACGCGTCCATACTAACCAATAATCACTAATCACAAGTGAACATGGTTCTAATATGCCAATTTAACCCAATCATAAGTGTTAAACACTTATCAATCTCAAAATCACCCAAAAACCCTAATTTTGACTCAATTCCAAAATTAGTCTTTCAAACACACAAAACAGGTTCTAACACTTTTATAATCACTAAACCCAGTGATTAAACCTAAATTCAAGTTCTAATCATAGCCAATTTGTTCACCAACCCAAAATCCACCAACAATAACAATAAACCCGATTACTAGTATCACTAAACCCACTTCATGAGTTTAAATGGGTTTCTTAACAATTTAAGTTCAAACCCTAACTTGAATATCAAAATCAAATAATGAAATTCGGAGTTAGAAATTACCACAACAACCAATACGAAGCTAGGAACGAGGTGAACAGCTTTAACACCCGAGACTTTGATCAATTCAAGCTCCTTCTTCACCAAAACCCCAAATCTCTCTCTAGACTTCTCCCTCTCTCTAGAATAGTTTGAGAGTGTTTATGGATGTGAAATGTGATCCAAAACTGAATCCAACCAGCTGATATGGCCTCACATCTGGCCTCAAGTGAAAAGACCAAAAAGCCCCTCATTAAACTCAAAAATAGAAAAAGCAGGATTCTGTCGCTGGGCTAGTGCGCGGCGCGCACCCATGTCTGGGCAGAATCTGAGCTTTGTTTAATTACACAATGCTTCCTGCACACTATGTAGCATAATTACACTTCCTCACAATAAATATTCGGGTCTTACAACTCTCCCCCACTTAGAATCGATCACGTTCTCGTGATCCTCGTCACTTAACCAAATGGACCACATTCCACGGTCCTCAAACATACGTTCCAAACTGACCTCTACCACAATTATCATAAACTCGGAGATTAAACCACTTACACACGTGCACGCATTTCGAGACATGCAATGCACACGACATCCGAAAACTACTACAATCGCTTAACATTCGCGGAAACATCATGTTTCCTTCCAATTTCTCTAGGCAATCCTCCCCAATGGACCGCCCTTAACACTAAATCGTCATCCGTGATTTAACAAATCCGCAAATCCGAGCATTAAAACTTGCTCAATCCCTCACATCGGGAAAAACTCAATCAATCTCTTACCGAGATATCAATCCCTTAGCGTACCCTTACCGAGTACAATGCTAAAAGCAACCAAGTCTCAACCTAAGGTCAACAACCCGAAACGATGAAGACCGAACCAAACGAAACCTTACGGATTACACTTACTACTAAACATCCTTTGTAGTGCGCAACACGACCAATATGCAACTACCGTAACATCATAACAATGACTAAAACTGATAGTGCCCGAAACGACTATGGCAACGCAAATCCCAAGGTGTGCAAAATCGACTATTGTCACAAGCGTAACAACATGTGAGCGAAACACAGCTATCGCATCACTGATCTCACAACATGGTCCTCACGACTCCACCATCGGCGTATAAAACAACCGATAGATCACACAACACAACATGGCCGAAACAACCCGAGCCTAAACACATATGGAGGATGGTCGAAACAACCCGAACCTTAGTGAATTCGCACAACCCGAAATTCACCAACCCAATCCATATATCCCACAATGAAATGACCGCACAACCCGAGTCATCGTGAATATGCGCAAACCGATATTCACTACCTCCGCTACACAGTATAACCGAGGATGGCCGTACAACCCGAGCCTTAGTGAATCCGAACTACCCGACATTCATTACCTCAAACTATGAGCCCAAACAGTAGGGACAATCGTACAACCCGAAACATTGTGAATACAAACAACCCGATATTCACGTCCCAAACCACACATAAGGAATGGTACTCGCATTTTCCACCGGTACTCGCATTTCCCGATAATGTTATACCATGCCGATATAACACTACTCCCATGATGAAGTCAGCGGACCCCGAAGGTCATGCTTCACCAATCAAAATCCCATGATGAAGTCAGCGGACCCCGAAGATCATGCTTCGCCAATCAACGCCCTTTTGGCCTCGAAAAACGACTAGTGCAACATCGCGCTCTGTTACACTATAGTGAACCCTAACGGATACCACTAACCATTTACACAATCGAGCAAGAACCACCTATATCAAACATAGGCACAAATAATAATTCTCTAAAAGAGAATCTACCACGCACATCCCTTAGCCGAGGGATTTCACCTTGCTCGCCAAACACGCCCATTATTTCTCAACGAGATTACTACATTATCACCTCGGTGATAATTTATATCCAACCATAAGTACAATTTAACCAAAATTGTACTCTACCATAAATCGACCAAAACTAGGTCCCAACACAAGTTTCGGATCTACCAAAAGCGTTATCCGAAATCTCACACTAAAACTTCCTCGTGCGGGAGTGTAACTCCCCCACTTGGAACTACGTTCCATAACCACAACTCGTACTACCGTACAGTGCTACCAAAGGTAGACTTTACTAACAATTGGGCTCACACGACCCATCACTACTTCTTGCTCCAATCTTGAGCACACAGAGGATTTTAACCAAATCCCTAAACACTTTTAATGAAAAGTGTACCACAAATTACACAAATATACACTCGCAATCATCCAATTGCTATATCTCGCCAAACTTCACCCAGTCACTCATGTACCTAAGGGTTTCTCTCTGGTATCCTAAGCACAGTGTAATCGCAACACCATCGGAGTCGAACACTACGCTAGTAGGTATGAAATAGGCACCTAACGTCGCGTCATGTAGACTCCATTACTAACATACATCGAGATCCAAAACACTCGATCTCAAAGGTTCCAACCACCCGACGAACCTCACGGTTCATCAATTTCAACACGAGAGCGAACACGCTCTATCATCCGAACACCAAAGCCCATTCCCAAGGCTTGGTAGAACATTTCTCAATACTAAGGAATGCTTGGTTGCACCAAGTCTTACGCCCTTCGTCCACCAAATCAAACGTCACCATAGGGTAGTTCCACTAGGAATGTCACCCATAACAAAATATGCACAACACAAATGCTTTCAATAAATTCGTACACAACGACACATAATAAATATCCAAAAGGGCATATTTATTAAAACGAAACGTACCTCAACGTCTCCTTGCGGCATTCGCCGCTGCCAACTCGGGACAATCCGGCTTGCGATGTCCCTCTTTATGACAATAGTAGCACATTCCATCATCACTCTTCGACATTGTGCATTCCCACAACTTGTGGCCTCTAACACCACAATTGAAACATCTAGGCGCACGAGAACTTGTCGAACCTTTCTCCACATTACCCATACTCGCACCTGCGCCCTTAGTTTTCTTACTTGGAGCACCATACGAATCAACCCTTCTTTTACTTGAAAGCTCCCTAGCTTTCGATCGCGAATGTGATTCGAAACCCCTACCCATGTTAAATAACTCCGCAAACGAGTTCACTTGGCCAATGCTAATTTTGCCCTGCAAATCATCATTCAAAGTCCGATAGAAATCTTCCATCAACATCCGATCATTCCCAATATACTCTGGGCAAAAACGAGCCTTCGACATAAAGGTCATCTTTAGAGTATTCAAGTCCATTGATCCTTGTTGCAAATTTCGTAACTCATTTCGCGTTTTCGACAAATCGGCTGAAGTCCGAAACTCCTCGAAGAATTCCCTCTTAAACTCATCCCATGATAACACCATAAATAGTTCACCACCGACAAGATCAATCTTACCATCCAACCAATCCTTTGCTCTACCCCGCAACAAACTAGTAGCGAGCCTTGTCCTCTTCTCGGGAGGACATTCAATCGTGCGAAAACACCCTTCGACATCCGAGATCCAAGTGGTGCTTACCAAGGGATCCGATTTCCCATCGTACATCGGAGGTTTAGTCCTTATGAAGCTCTTAAGACAACGCTCCATTTCACTACTACTCCGAAATTCGGAATACCTCCTATCCATTCTTTCTTCCAACGCACCCATTTGCTCCGCAACGGCGGCCACAACTCTAGCGTTAAACTCCAAATCGTTCGTCTCGATCCCGTTTCCCGTCGCCATTCTAAGGAATGCAAAGCGATTAGATCACGAACGTATAAAGCACACACACAATACCGCCCCATCTTGCTAAACATTCGTCATACATCACTTGCTAGACACGATTTGCACCCGTAATAAGGTTTGCAAGTCTTTATTACGCACACACGCCGTATCCACTCGTTAGTACAACGACCGCCTCGCTCGATGATATAAATAAACACAAACAAAATTTCACGTGATATGCACATACGCGAGAATTATTATCACAACACAATTAATATATTAATAATTTTCGCATTACTAATATAAACGTTAGTCCACCTACGAACAAGGCACTAACTATAACCTATTCCGACCCGTAATCCTACAAGTCCCGCAACAAATTAAGCACACACAAAAGTCTAAGTCTAGGCACCTATCTCAAGTCACCTAAATCCGTTAGACCATGCTCTGATACCACTTGTAACAACCCAACCCGTTAACCAACCAAAAACACAGCATAAAAAAAAAATCAAAACTGGGCTGACCAGATGGGGTGTGCGCGGCGCGCACAGGGCCTGGCAGCCCGTTGTCCAAAAATTTCGTTTTACGCGAAAAGATCTTCGACTTTCCGACACATTTAGACTAAACGCTTTTCACAACATTTTATATTAGTTAAAACTAACACGTTCCAATAATAAAATGAGTTTTACGAGACCGGGCCCACATCGGCCGTTTTACGACTTTCGTACAAAATACAAGTTTTCAACTACATGATTTTTAACACAAAATAAAGTCCGAGCATGGCGATTGGGAATATGCTACCCAATCCTAATCAAATCCAAAAGCAAGATCTTCTAAGCAACTACGCAAGTCCACTAGTCCCCACGCTTACCCGAGCCACCGCATCCATGCAAATCTATAAAAATATAAACAACGAGAGGGTAAGCTAACGCTTAGTGAGTGAAAATATACTACATACATATATGCATAAAATGGACACGCCACACAAATAATCAAATACCGCATACCGAAGCATCTAAGCATAAAGGCAAGCTAGTCTAAGCATACCGTACGATCACTAAGCAGCGAGCTAAAGATAAAACAACAAACATAAGTTCACCAATGACGATGTGAACAACGACAAATAGCTACACCCGGAGGGTTAGCTACAACACAACAAAAACCCCAAATCTCTCTCTAGACTTCTCCCTCTCTCTCTAGAATAGTTTGAGAGTGTTTATGGATGTGAAATGTGATCCAAAACTGAATCCAACCAGCTGATATGGCCTCACATTCGGCCTCAAGTGAAAAGACCAAAAAGCCCCTCATTAAACTCAAAAATAGAAAAAGCAGGATTCTGTCGCTGGGCTAGTGCGCGGCGCGCAACCATGGGTGTGCGCGACGCGCACCCATGTCTGGGCAGAATCTGAGCTTTGTTTAATTACACAATGCTTCCTGCACTCTATGTAGCATAATTACACTTCCGTACAATAAATATTCGGGTCTTACATTTTAGCCAGATGGATATTGGTGTCGCGACCCGACCAAAATCGTCATTGACGGCGTCGCTAACTGAGGTCTCGAAACGTGGTCGTAGTCCCTATATGAGACTCGTTTGACCAAAATTATGTCGCATTCTTTTGAAACGTATCATGCTTGTAAAGTTTAGTTTACAAAACCGTTCGACAACAATTTTAAGTTTGCAAAAGTATAAATTATAAATGAGGTAACTTGCGACATAATTAGTTTAAAATCGCGGTTGCTATAAATAGCGTAAGTATGTAAACAATATGTTTGAATCCAAAGGTGCTATCACTAGCGTATGTATGTATGTATGTATGCTTGACCCCAAGCAAGAAATCAGAGTGTATGCATGCATGCTTGACTCCAAGCAAGTATGAGTGTATGCGGAAGCATGTATCAAATAGCCAAGTATGAACCTGAGAAACTGATATTATGCGAGGTGTATATAAAATACTATTAATATTTAGCAGGAAATACTATTAAATACGATACAATTTTACACAAGATATTTATTTATTTAGAGAATGGATATACTTAAACCTTGCTACAACACTTATAGGCAGTGTACCTAATCGTACAGTAGTGTAGTTTTTAGTAAGTCCGGTTCGTTCCACAGGGAAAATCTTTAAACAAAGCTTAACGCTATATTAGTTTACTTTTATAAAAATGCAAATATATATATAAGTAATATTATTATTATAAAGGGGGGTTTTTACCGTTTAATGACCGGTTTGTCGATTTTAAAACTTTAGTCGCAGTTAAAACCAAATGTAAAATAATAAATAAATACAAGACTTAATTTAAAGCGTAAAGTAAACAACAATAATGAAATTGCGAATAATGAAAGTGCGATAAAATAAACTTGCGATAATTAAAAAGTACGATAATTAAAAGTGCAATTAAATACAATAACAATAAAAATGCGATAATTAGAAGTGCAATTAAATATAAAATAAAGGAAATTAAATATGAAATAAAAGAATTATGCTTATTTAAACTTCCGTAATCATGATGTTTGACGTGTTGATTTTAGTTTTATGCCCATGGGTTAATTGTCCTTTGTCCTGAATTATTTAATATGTCCGTCTGGTTTTTGTCCATAACAGTCCATCAGTCATAAATATAAAGTGCGAGTGTCCTTGTCAAATTATCCTTATACCCGAAGTTAAATATTCCAACTAATTGGGGACTTAAACTGTAACAAGATTTTAATACTTTGTTTAATAATTACACCAGGATGTCGACTGAGTGTAACCCAAGGTTTTAATATTTTGTTATCAATTATACCAAGTGTCCTTGTACATAATTTCACCCCTGTTTTAATTATTCTAGTGGCTATTAATCTATTCCCGTGTCCAGTTAAATGAACGATTATTCGTACATATAAATACCCCACCCATCGTGTCCGATCGAGTGTATATGGTAATTTATAGGGACGCCCAATTGTAAATCTTTATATTAACATTAACAAACTATCATTTAGTTAAACAAATATAAAGCCCATTAATAGCCCATAGTCTAATTTCCACAAATGTCGTTCTTTTGTCCAAACCCCAATTATGGTACAAAGTCCAATTACCCAATTTTAATAATTAGCCCAACATCATGATTACTTCGGATTAAATAAGCATAATAATAACTTAGCTACGAGACATTAAATTAAAAAGGTTGAACATAACTTACAATGATTAAAAATAGCGTAGCGTTACACGGACAGAATTTCGACTTACACCCTTACAACTTTCGCTAACATACCCTTATTATTAGGATTTAAAATTAAAATTAAAATTAAAATATAAATTATATATATATATATATATATATATACGTATATAGATAGAGAGATGGATATATCGATTTTGAAAATGATCAGATTTCGGTTGGCTTTATAGGGAATTGAGTTCAGGGGTACTCCGCGACTCGCGGCAATTTTTGCCTTCAAACTCCGCGAGTCGCGGAGTTTGAAAATACAGCTCATCAACTTTGGAGTCTTTCTTGCCGACGGATTTTTATTATTTATATAATATATAAATAATTATAAGAATTATTTAAATATTATATTATATTTATGTGCATAGTTGACTTGTAATTTTTAGTCCGTTGCGTCGAGCGTTGAGAGTTGACTCTAGTCCCAGTTCCGGATTTTCGAACGTCCTTGCGTACAATTTAATATCTTGTACTTTGCGTTTTGAATCTTGTACTCTTGTAATTTCGAGACGTTTCTTATCAATAATTGGAACCTCTTTGATTGTATTTTGTACTTTTGAGCTTTTTGGTCGTTTGCATCTTCAATTCGTCGAATCTGTCTTTTGTCTTCACCTTTTAATATTTAAACGAATATCACTTGTAAATAGAACAATTGCAACTATAGCTTGTCTTTTTTGAGGAATAATGCTATGAAATATATGTTTGTTTTTAGCATTATCAAATATTCCCACACTTGAGCGTTGTTTGTCCTCAAGCAATATCGTCTTGAAATACTAGAATCACTTCTTTATTCTTCACACTTTGTACATCAGTGATTTCTATACGGCGGTATAAACAATGGTAGTAACGATATGGTTTACAGTCCCACATGACTATAAAAATTTAGATCCATTAAGGAAATTGGATCTTTATGAAAACATTTGATCTTTTAAAAATTAAATCTAGTTTTTACCCTAGATAAGTTTTCCGGAATAACCCTTCACCGGTGTTTGCAAAATATTTTTGTGGGTTTGGTGGGTTTCAGATTTGAAAATTTTAGCTCAAAACTTATGGTTTTGTGTCACCCACTTGCTAACCTTGTATTTGGAAAGCAACACGTCCAGTTTACTTGTCCCGTATATTACCTTTCGGTAAACTACCGTCCGGTTGTAAAGGAAAGCGTTGAACAAGCAACTGTTAAGGCAATGTTGTAACACCCCAGCTTAACATGACCACAATATTGTCCGCTTTGCCCGCAGGCGCACGGCTTTTTCTTGGCGACCACACACGAGAAGCACTTTCCCAGGAGGTCACCCATCCTGGTAGTGCTCTCGCCCGAGCACGCTTAACCACAACGTACTCGCACTTCTACTCAGCCTGTGATCCCAAAACGCGTTGTGTCATTTAAGCGTGAGTATTATCTTATAATCCCATGATCACTCATGTTCGTGGGCGATGTGGGATTTGCCTAGGGTGTTACATTCACCCCCCCTTAGGGACTCATCGTCCTCGATGAGGTTTGCCCCACCACCCCCAACGGCACATGAGTGGCTCTGATACCATTCTGTAACACCCCAGCTTAACATGACCACAATATTGTCCGCTTTGCCCGCAGGCGCACGGCTTTTTCTTGGCAACCACACACGAGAAGCACTTTCCCAGGAGGTCACCCATCCTGGTAGTGCTCTCACCCGAGCACGCTTAACCACAACGTACTCGCACTTCTACTCAGCCTGTGATCCCAAAACGCGTTGTGTCATTTAAGCGTGAGTATTATCTTATAATACCATGATCACTCATGTTCGTGGGCGATGTGGGATTTGCCTAGGGTGTTACAAATGTCCCCTGACATGCTTTTAATTATGGTCTATAACGTGTCGGACGCAATTACTATCCTTGGTAGGAGCAATAGTAAAGCTCACCCTTATGATTTTTCGGTCTGGCACAAGGTCCTGTCTTTGACCATGCTATGCAACCACCGTTCTTACGGTTGACACCCGATTTGGTTCAGGTGACCTAATGAATTTCAGGTGAATTCCTAGGATTTTACGTTCAATGGTAATGAACGCATTAAAAATGGGTTTTCAGAAAACAAATCGGTTTATAATTTTGATCAAAATATTTTCTCGTTCAAGCTCGAGTTTAGATATCATTGAATTCCATGAGTTTGAATTCTCAATCTTTAAGGTCAATCTCAAGGATTGAGTAATATCAGTCTTAAAAGCTGATTTTTAATCTTTAAAAGGAGATTATCCTTTCTGAGGGTCTGATTCATTAGTCTTATCAAGCTAATTTGCACGGCATCCCCCCATTGTACGAGATAAATCCTTCTCATGGTTAGGATAAATCTGACCACTTGGTGACCCTGTTTAATGCTGAGGTCCGTGGATTTCCTACTGATTTTAGAGATGACTTTTCTAGATTTTTCGTCAACCTACAGCTAGTCTGGACGACAACTTCCTGACTTAAATCAAGAAGCGCGTTTCTTTTTCGGAAGACTTAAATCAAGAAGCGCGTTTCTTTTTCGGAAGACTTTACTTTTTACAGTAAATCAGGTAAAACTTTTTAGTTTAGTCCAAAGCAAAAGTATTTTTAGTTATTTGTACAAAAATATGTGATATATGTTTTGAATAACTTGGAGAATTTTCCCACACTTGGCTTTTATTTTCCTTTTTATTGTCCTCTATTCCATTTTAAATGAATTTTAACATTTTGGTTTGTTTCTCAATTTATGTCCTTTCCGAGGTAACAATAATTTCGGTGTTAAAACCTAGTTTTATCGTTCATAAATATGTATAAACATGATTTTGAGTTCATTTAATTGAAAATTTTGAAAAATTTTACTAGAATTGGGTAGTCAGTATATAAGACTAGGGCTGTTCTTTATTATCAGAGAGCACTAGATTCTAATACAACTACTGCTTTACTAGTATTTTTAATGGTAACCAAGTGTTTATGATAAAATTTTAAAAATCCGAAAGAATTTAACCCCTTCCCGCACTTAAGATCTTGCAATGCCCTCATTTGCAAGAAATCAGTAACAATTTAAATTATTGAGGGTGATTTGTGTGAAAATGATTAAATTTTACCAAAGTTTCCAAACATATTTGTGTTTGCTTGCTGAATGATAAATGGTGCACATCATTTGTTCATTCCGTCTTGTTGTTATTTCACATATATTTTGCATCTTGTCGTCAAAATTAGTTGCTTTTGCTGAACTTAATGCCAGTCTTTGAAAATGCGTTGTTTTACCCTGTTGTGTACATAAGCTAAACTGCATACATATATACATATTTTTGAAGTTTGGTATATTACCCCACATTCAAAAATTATTAAAATCTAAGAATAAAAGTTAGAAAATTATAAAAACTATTACAATATTAAATAAGTATTAAACGTATCAACATTACAAATTACAAAATAAATAAAACTAAGTAGACTAGGGATGATACTGATACCAATAGGGGTTCCATGCATAACCATAGGTGCTGTAAAATGCTTCGGCAGGGTTATACATAGGATACGGTGGTTGCATCTCTATAGACCAGGGAGGGAATATGGGCTTTGTAGTAGGAATATAGTTTCTACCTATATGTTGGCAATAAGCTATGATTTGGTTTTGATGAACTTGCCAATCTTCAAATGCTCTATGTCTAGCATTTTCGTACTCCTGTGAAGCTATAAACCTTTGCATTTCTTGCATTTCATTTCCCCCTCCTACATTACCTTACTGTTGGTTTCTCTCAACCTGTGGATGTCTACCATGGTATTGTACTGCGGCGTAATTTCGCCTCTTCAAAACTTTCACACCATGGTATACTTTTAAACCTATTGTATCGCGGGTTTCTGGTTCTTCGACTAATAATCCCCCCTGACTTATATCCACACCGAGATATTCAGCAATCAAAGTAATAAATATACCACCTCCTATTATGCTATGCGGTCTCATCCCCCTAACCATAGCTGATAAATAATAACTCACACAATAAGGTATACTTACAGCGCTTTGTGGGTCTCAAATACACATATGGTAAAACAAATCCTGTTCATTTACCTTTTCCTTGTTCTTACCTCTTTGTGTAATCGAATTAGCTAAAAACCTATGAATTACTCTTAATTCAGCTCTATCTATATCCAAATAAGAGTAATTTTCCCCTTTGAATCGGTGATGGCTTGTCATTTGACTCCATACACCGTGTGTATCAAAATTTTCATCTATCTTTCTACCATTTAGTATCAACCCTCTACAATCGGCAGATGCTAACTCCTCAGGCGTATATATACGTAAAGCCTGAGCCATGTCTAGTAAAGACATGTGGCACATCGAACCTCCTAACAAAAATCTAATAAAAGATCGATCGGTTAAACTATCTACCCGATCATTTAATTCTATACTACACAACAATTCTTCACACCATACTTTATATACAGGTCTACGCATGGTGAATAAACGTACCCAGTCATTAAAAGTAGAATTACCATACCTCTGTGCAAGTAATTCCCTAATTGGCCCTGCCAATTCTACAGCTTCTAATGGTCCCCATTCTATGACCCTAGGTACCTCAACAACTTTAGAATGAAGAGTATGCAAACCCCTTTGGTATTTTGGATAATCTATCCAAAGTCTGTCAAATCTCAGGTTCGGGTGCAAATCTTCCAAGTGCATATCAAAAAATGTCATGACTGGATGAGGTATATCTTGTTTGTAGTAGTTATCCACCTCCAGTTGTTCCGCATTCTCAGCAGGAGCATTGCGAGCTTGGATGAAGATTCACCCCTTTCAGTCTGCAAAACACATCAAACACAATTTTTGTGCATCCAAGTATGCATTAGTGTCAGCAAAATCATCAATCAAAATAATTACAATGACATGATCAATTTATATCAAACTTAAGCTCATTTTCATATTTTCATCAAATCTACACTTTTTCAAATAAGTATATACGAAAATGTTCGCCAAATTCATAAGCATTCAACTCAAATAACATGTCAAAATAATCATTACTAGCAATTAAACAAGTTTCAAATGGCATTATCTTTCAAAAATCAAGTTCATGAATTTTAGACTTGAAAAAGTCCACTTTAATTCTCAAAATCATGTTTAGGCTCAAAGTTTGGATCATTTAACTACCTAAACATGTTACACTACTTAATTTAGCAACAATTCATGACAAAAATCGGCCATAACCTGTTTATATCAAAAAGCCCCAAATTGCTCAAGAACACAAACCCTAGATTACTCAAAATTTGAAGTTTAAGGCTTCTAATCATGTTAAATAGCATCAATCTAGGTTATACAAGCATAATACATAAACAATTTAAGCATAATTACACTAAAAAGCATCAAAATCAAATTGGGGAAAAAATTGCTCAAGAACACTAATTTTCGGATTAAATGGTGTTTAGGTGTAGAAATTTACCGTTTTTCTTGAGTAATTCCTTGATAGCATCCTTCTCAACATGATTTTAGTAAAAGAGTTGATGATTAACTGTTAAAAATTGTGATTTTGGGGGTGTTTTCTCGTGTATTTTCGGGTTTTATTTTCGCAGTATTTGTTTTTGTGGTGTGTGGACTGATCAGTTCTGCGTTTTTATTTTTTTCTAATTTTTGGTCCCTCCGCGAGTCGCGGTGTTTGGACCTTCAAACTCCGCGAGTCGCGGAGTTTGTATTTTTTTTTTTTTAACATCTTATACTAATTAAAACAATTAAGTAATTAATTTTAAAATTTTGTTTCTCTTGTTATTTAGGACGAGGTCGTTTCGGATCGATGTCCTAGTCCGTCCTTCGACAAAATTTTAAAATTTGTCTTTTTGTAGCGATTGTTTTAAAAGCTAAGATTTTTGGGTTTTTTAATGTCTTTGGCATACTTTAATTCAATAAGATTAAAAATAATGATAATAAAAGTTCTCGTCCCTCCCTCGGGTAAAGCAATTTCGGTTCAACGACCTAGTCTTCAACTTACGACGAATTTTAAAAATCATATTTTTAACTTAATGAGATAAAGTAAATTTTTTTGTTTTTAAATTCACACAACTTAAATATAAAATTCAAAATTAATATTAAAAATTCACACCAAACTTAAAATTTGAAATGCATAAAATTAAAAATTCATATTTTAAAAATTAAAAATTCACACCAAACTTAATTTAAAAATTCATATTATAAATTCACACCAAACTTATATTAATTTTCAAATATTTACAATTTTAAATATATTGTTTTTACAAAGTTTACAATATTAATTTAAGATTTATATATTAATTTTAAAAACATGGTAAAAATAAAATTAAAAATCTTTTTTTTGCTTTTTATCTTACTTTAATCAATCAAATATTATCAAAAATATGCGCCCCTCTTTTCGGTAAAGTAATTTCGGTTTCAAGACCTAATTTAACTCATGACGAATTTTTGAAATATTTTGGGTTGATTGATTAAAGATATTTATACCTTAAGAATAAACGTTAAATTTTGCAGTGATGTAATAAATTTTTGAATGATATCAATAATTTCGGTCGCCAAACCTAATTTTATTCAATACCAATTTAATACTTTATAGCGAACAAATTAGCGTTTATTATCAAAAGGTTAAAAATAAAAATAAAAAAAATAAAAACTGTACAAACTTACCTGTGAGATAGTATTCTTAGTTATATGATCTATCACATTCATAAAATAGTCGGTTTAATTGGTTTTCCATGGCTACATAGGCGTAACCTCGAGCATTCAGTGTCTTTTCTTCTAAACATATGAACGGTCCGTCTCTGCATAAAGTAACAAATTCGGTATTTGAATATGTTTGATTATTTGAACATTTACCTCCATGTGACCATTTTCCGCATTTGTGACATCTTTCTAGGTGTCGTGCTCTTCTTTTCGCTGCGAATTTTGATTTTCCTTTACCAAATTGTAACTTATTATCTTCGCATCTGGATTCTTTTCTTACTCCGTCCATTCTTTCTCTAATTACTGATACTATTTCACTCGGAAGTGTGTCATTATTACGTTTAGTGATCAAAGCGTGTAGCATTAGACCATGGTTTAGTTCACAGGCAGTCTTCATTTTGTAAAAACCTAAAAAAAAAAAAATTCAGAATGGGGGGAGAAGACTAGTTCTTTAGGGTCTGCAAGGGAAAGACCATTCGGGTTCCATTTTCGAGAACTACATGAAAACAGACAATCTAACTCTAACAGAAATACATAAACCCCTTTAAAGACTTGATTCTTCCCACACTTAGTTAGCTGTGGTATCGAAATTGTGATTAACTTCGTTGTCAACTTCCATCGGACCATGTATGTAATGTTTAACTCTGTGACCATTAACTTTAAATTCAATCCCATTTGAATTTATTAATTCTATCGTTCCGTATGGGAAAACTCTTTTGACTATGAATGCTCCAGACCATCTTGATTTCAATTTTCCAGGAAATAGCTTGAATCATGAATTGAAAAGAAGAACTCTGTCTCCTTCTTTAAATTCTTTTGAACTTCTGATTCTTATATCATGCCATTTCTTCGTTCTTTATTTATAGATTAACGAATTTTCGTATGCTTCATGTCTTAATTCTTCTAATTCGTTTAGTTGACTTAATCGTAGACGTCCAGCTTCATGTAAATCAAGATTACATGTCTTCAAAGCCCAAAATGCTTTGTGTTCAATTTCTACTGGAAGATGACATGCTTTTCCATAAACAAGTCTAAAAGGTGTGGTTCCAATTGGAGTTTTGTAGGCTGTTCTAAAAGCCCAGAGTGCATCCTCCAATTTAATGGACCATTCCTTCGGATTTGATCCTACGGTTTTCTCTAGAATACGTTTTAAAGCTCGGTTAGTATTTCCAACTTGTCCACTTGTTTGTGGATGATATGCGGTGGAGATTTTATGAGTTACTCCATATCTTTTAAGAACTTTCTCAAGTTGATTATTACAGAAATGAGTACCCCGATCACTTATTAAAGCTTTCGGTGTTCCAAACCTTGCAAAAAGACGTTTTAAAAAGTTGACTACAACTCGTGCATCGTTAGTTGGGAGAGCTTGTGCTTCCGCCCATTTAGATACATAATCAATGGCTACGAGTATATATAGATTATTATGAGATTTTAGAAATGGACCCATAAAGTCAATACCCCAAATGTCAAATACTTCACATACTTGGATGACATTTTGTGGCATTTCATCACGTTGACTTATTTTTCCGGCCCTTTGACAAGCATCACAGGATTTGCAAAGAAGGTGTGCGTCTTTGTAAATTGTAGGCCAATAGAATCCAGCATCATAAACTTTTCTTGCTGTTAATTGAGGCCCATAATGCCCTCCTGTTGGTCCTGTGTAACAATGGTTTAAAATTTTACTAGCTTCATCTCCGAATACACATCGGCGTATTATTCCATCGGGACAACTTTTAAACAAATGTGGATCTTCCCAAAAATAGTGTTTTATATCACTGAAGAATTTCTTTCGTTTTTGGTACGATAATCCTTTTTCAAGGAATCCACAAACTAAGTAGTTTGCATAGTCTGCAAACCATGGAATTTCTTTATAATCTATCTTCAATAGATATTCATCAGGAAAGTTGTCTTGTATGGCCGATTCATTTAGAACTTCTAATTCAGGATTTTCAAGACGAGAAAGATGATCAGCGGCGAGATTTTCTGCTCCTCTTTTATCTCGGATTTCAATATCAAACTTTTGTAAGAGTAAGATCCAACGGATTAATCTTGGTTTAGCATCTTGTTTTGAAAATAGGTATCTAAGAGCAGAATGGTCGGTATAAACCACCGTTTTTGCTAAAATGAGATATGATCGAAATTTGTCAAAAGCAAAGACAATAGCAAGGAGTTCTTTTTCAGTAGTTGTATAGTTCGTTTGTGCTCCTTGTAACGTCTTACTAGCATAATATATAGGTTGAAATCGTTTTTCAATCCTTTGTCCTAAAACGGCTCCCATTGCAAAATCACTTGCATCGCACATTAGTTCAAATGGTAGATTCCAATTTGGTGTTATCATGATCGGCGCATTAGTGAGTTTCTCTTTAAGAATATTAAAAGATTTGATACACTCATCTGAAAAGATGAATGGAGCATCCTTTTCTAGGAGTTTATTCATAGGAGTGGCAATTTTAGAAAAATCTTCTATGAAACTTCGGTAAAAACCGGCATGCCCTAGAAAACTCCTAACTCCTCTAACATTGGTGGGATGTGGAACTTTAGCAATTACATCTACTTTAGCTCTATCCACTTCAATTCCTTCTTTTGAAATTTTATGACCAAGAACGATGCCTTCTTTAACCATGAAATGGCATTTCTCCCAATTAAGTACTAGATTTGATTGTTCGCATCTAATAAGCATTCGTTCCAGATTAACTAGACATGTTTCAAATGTATCACCGAAGACTGAAAAGTCATCCATGAAAACTTCCATGCATTCTTCTATCATGTCATGAAAAATTGCTATCATACACCTTTGAAAGGTTGCAGGGGCGTTGAAAAGTCCAAATGGCATGCGTTTGTAAGCAAAAGTACCATAAGGGCACGTGAATGTGGTTTTTTCTTGGTCCTCGGGTGCTATTGGAATTTGAAAATATCCGGAAAATCCATCTAGAAAACAATAGTAACCATTTCCGGCTAATCTTTCCAACATTTGATCTATGAAAGGTAAGGGAAAGTGATCTTTTCTGGTGGCGTCATTTAATTTTCTATAATCAATACACACACGCCATCCTGTTACAGTCCTAGTAGGAATAAGCTCATTTTTCTCATTTGTAATGACAGTCATGCCACCCTTCTTAGGCACGCATTGAACTGGGCTTACCCATGGACTATCAGAGATTGGATATATCAAACCTGCATCTAGCAGTTTAATAATTTCTTTTTTAACTACATCTTGCATATTAGGATTTAGTCTTCGTTGGCGTTGCACATACATTTTATGACCTTCTTCCATAAGGATTTTATGTGTGCAATACGAAGGACTTATTCCTTTAATATCATGAATCTTCCATGCAATGGCTGGTTTATGAGCTTTCAACACAGAAATGAGTTGTGATTTCTCATTTTCAGTAAGAGAAGACGATATTATTACAGGTAATTCAGATTCACCATGTAAATAAGCGTATTCCAAATGGTTTGGAAGTGGCTTTAACTCTAATTTCGGAGGTTCTTCTATCGATGATTTGTATCGATATCTGTGTTCTTCTTTTAGCATTTGAATTTCTTCTGTTGTTGGTTCATATCCATTAGCTATAAGTGTAGCTAACATTTCAGCTTCATCAATTGGTTCATTACCTTCTCCTAAAGAACATTCTCCTGTTCCTTGTAATTCTAGAAATTCTTCTAATAATTCTGCATGTGCATCTATAGTTTGAATATAATAACATGTATCATCTGCAGATTGTGGTTGTTGCATTGCTCTATCAACTGAAAAGGTAACACTCTCATCCTCTATACTTAGGGTCAATTTCTTACCGAACACGTCTATCATTGCTTTAGCCGTGTTTAAGAATGGTCTTCCTAATATGAGAGGAACTTGAGAATCTTCTTCCATGTCCAGAACAACAAAATCTACTGGAAATACTAAAGTACCAACTTTAACTAGCATGTTCTCCATTATCCCTCTAGGATATTTTATTGATCGATCGGCTAGTTGTATGCTTATTCTTGTTGGTTTCAATTCTCCAAGGTCTAGTTTAGTGTATAGTGAATACGGCATTAGATTTATACTAGCACCTAAGTCTGCCAATGCTTCTATTGAACTAAGACTACCCAGAAAACATGGAATTGTGAAACTTCCTGGATCAGATAATTTTTCTGGTATCTTATTCAACAGCACTGCTGAACAATTAGCATTCATGGTAACAGCCGAGAGTTCTTCCATTTTCTTTCTATTTGAGATCAGATCTTTCAAGAATTTAGCATATCTAGGCATTCCTGAAATCACATCAATGAAAGGAAGATTTACATTTATCTGTTTAAACATATCCAAGAATTTGGATTGCTCGGCTTCAAGTTTCTCTTTCTTCATTTTACTCGGGTAAGGAAGTGGTGGTTGGTATGGTTTAACATAAGGTTTAGCCTTAACTGTATTATCTTCATTAACCTTATCAACTACCGGTTCTTTTTCCTTATCTTGATCAGGTTGTGGTTCTTGTGGAGTAGGAATAGCTTCAGAAGTTACAGGTATTTCAGGTGGTTTAAGTGTTGTACCACTTCTTGTGGTAATGGCTTTAGCTGTTTCATTCCGGGGGTTAGCATTTGTATCACTAGGTAGACTTCTCGGTTTTCTTTCACCTATTAATCTTGCTAGGTTACTTACTTCTTGTTCCAGATTTTGAATAGAAGCTTGTTGATTTCTAAATGCTTGAGCATTTTGTTCATTAGTTTGTTTCTGAGATGTGAAAAACTGCGTTTGAGTTTCAACTAGCTTCGTCATCATATCTTCTAAATTCGGCTTTTTATCATCGGTTGGTTGTGGTGGTTTGTTTTGAAAATTAGGTCTTTGCTGATTGTAATTATTATTGGATACTTGTTGATTGCTAGGACCTTGTTGGTTGTTGTATGGAATATTTCTGTTATAATTTTGGTTTTGATTGTAAATCGGTCTTGGCGGTTGATAATTATTCTGATAATTATTTCCAGGCCTTTGGTTTATGTATGAAATGTTCTCTCTTTGTTCCATTGTTAATTCAATACTGAAACAATCTTTTGTCAAATGTGGTCCTCCACACTGCTCACAACTAATTCGTATTGAGTGAATATCTTTAGTCATCTTTTCCATTCGTCTCTCGACAGCATCTATCTTTGCGGAAATGGAATCTAAGTCATGGCTAGAATCGGCTCTAGCTTCTTTAGATGATCTAACGATCTCTTTTTCTTGGTGCCACTCATGTGAGTGGGAAGCAGTGTTATCAATAATTTTGTAAGCATCAGTTTCGGTTTTCTTCATAATAGAACCACCAGCTGCTATATCTATGTCTTTCCTTGTAGTGATATCGCATCCTTGGTAAATATTTGTACTATTTGACAGGTGTCTAAACCATGTTGTGGACATCCTCTTAATAACTTTCCAAATCTTGTCCACGCCTCATATAGAGTTTCATTTGGCTTCTGTGTAAACGTAACAATTTCTGCTTGAAGTCTTACGACTTTAGATGCCAGAAAAAATTGTTTAAGAAAATTTTCAACTAAAACGTCCCATGTATCAATCGCCCCTTCAGGTAACGATTCCAACCAATCTTTGGCTTCTCCCTTTAAAGTCCAGGGAAATAACATGAGATATATCTGTTCATCCTCCACTTCTCGGATTTTAAATAGTGTGCAGATCCTATTAAAGGTACGTAGATGTTCATTTGGATCTTCCTTCGGCACACCACTAAATTGGCATTGATTAGTCACCATGTGTAGAATTTGTCCTTTGATTTCATAATCTGGCGCATTAATGTCTGGATGAGTAATTGCGTGACCTTGGCCAGTGCGTTTAGCTCTCATTCGGTCTTCCATACTTAATGGTTCCGTTACTTCCATAATTGAATTAGTTGAATAGGAATCACTGGAGGATTCTGATTTAATGGTTCGTTCCTCAACAATCTCTGTTTGAATGATTGGTGGTTCCGGAGGAAAGTTTAGTGGTTCAGGATCTATGAATCGTCCCTGAATATTCTCCGGATTCTCAATTGTGAGGTCGGGTTCAAAAAATGGATTATCGGAAATTTGAACTGGAGTACTTGGTCGACTGGATGACGATTCTAAAGAAAAATCAACGGCGGTAGTATTTGCTAAATGTCTTGATCTAGTTACAGGTGGTGAACGTACAAAAGGTGGTGAACGTCTTGCTCGGTGCATTCACTGAATATCCTATTAGTTTTTAAAAGGAAAGAAAAATTATAATAAGTTATCCAATCAATAGACTTTTCTGATTTTGCCCACGTTTCGAATAGCCAAAAGATGCAGCAGAGGGGCAGGATTCGTTTGGTCTCAATATAATTGAGGACTGTTTGGCTCCAGTAACCCGGTCCACGTACAAATCCAACTATTACTACGAACCAGAAAATTTTGATGTCTATCAATTTAACCACTTAAAATAAATTTTCGTAATTTTAAGAAATTTAGATAAGAAGTAGAATAAAAATCTATGTCCTAAAACTAGAATAGCGAGAAATAAGAAAGAAAAAGAGCGTGTCGAAAAAGGTCGAAAAAGAAAAATGGTTGAAAAATAAAAGGTGACGGAAAAATAAAAGAAACTTATAAAACTTAAAAACACTTGACTAACCTAACCTTATTACTACAACTAACTTAAAATTATAATCGCAAATTGAGATTACTAATTGGAATGATAATTGATACATAGGTAAAAGTCGTCTAAAAATATTAAAGCTTACAAGAAAAACTATATCCCAAATGGAAATAACTTAAAAAGAAACTAAAACTTAAAAAGGCGTCGCAAAATTCTAAAGTACCTAAATCTTAGTCTAAAGAAAAAGCACTTAAGGAATTCTACGGCAAAGCTTAAAAATCTAGAAGTAAAAATAACTATGGCAAAAACTAAGTTTAAAACTAAATATGAGCTAAAAATACAAATATTACGCTAAAACGATTAAAAATGGACAAAATATAAAAATATACAAAAAGTTGTAAAAAGTACAATTTTTATAAAAATATTATTTTTATATTAATTATTTATTAAAACTATTAATTTTACAATTTAATTAAACTAATTTAACTAAAATATAAATTAAATAAAAAGTAAAACTAATTATAATAATAATAATTAATTATGGTTAATAATAATAATAATTAATAATTACCCGTAATAAATGCTAAATTAGGGTTCTGTCGGTGTCAGAGTGTCTCCGCGAGTCGCGGTATTCGATGCTTCAAACTCCGCGAGTCGCGGAGTTCCAAAATTCAACTCTGATACAGTTTAAAATTTTACGTGTTTTTTTTTTATATTTTCTGTTTTCTATTTTAAAAATCTAAAATATTTATATAAAAAAAACTTATATTTAAAAACTAAAATAAAAATAAAGAAACTTTATAAAACTTAAATATTTAATAAAATCTTAAAAATATATAAATTTTTGTTTTTCTTTTTATATTTTCGAATAATTAAAAACGTATTTTTACAAAAGTGAATTTTAATAAAAGTAAACTAAAAATAAAAATCTTTTTTTTTATGTAGCGTTGCGCTTCCGGCTTTTAAGCTAGATTGTTCCCCGGCAGCGGCGCCAAAAATACTTGATATTATGCGAGGTGTATATAAAATACTATTAATTTTTAGCAGGAAATACTATTAAATACGATACAATTTTACACAAGATATTTATTTATTTAGAGAATGGATATACTTAAACCTTGCTACAACACTTATAGGCAGTGTACCTAATCGTACAGTAGTGTAGTTTTTAGTAAGTCCGGTTCGTTCCACAGGGAAAATCTTTAAACAAAGCTTAACGCTATATTAGTTTACTTTTATAAAAATGCAAATATATATATAAGTAATATTATTATTATAAAGGGGGGTTTTTACCGTTTAATGACCGGTTTGTCGATTTTAAAACTTTAGTCGCAGTTAAAACCAAATGTAAAATAATAAATAAATACAAGACTTAATTTAAAGCGTAAAGTAAATAACAATAATGAAATTGCGAATAATGAAAGTGCGATAAAATAAACTTGCGATAATTAAAAAGTACGATAATTAAAAGTGCAATTAAATACAATAACAATAAAAATGCGATAATTAGAAGTGCAATTAAATATAAAATAAAGGAAATTAAATATGAAATAAAAGAATTATGCTTATTTAAACTTCCGTAATCATGATGTTTGACGTGTTGATTTTAATTTTATGCCCATGGGTTAATTATCCTTTGTCCTGGATTATTTAATATGTCCGTCTGGTTTTTGTCCATAACAGTCCATCAGTCATAAATATAAAGTGCGAGTGTCCTCGTCAAATTATCCTTATACCCGAAGTTAAATATTCCAACTAATTGGGGACTTAAACTGTAACAAGATTTTAATACTTTGTTTAATAATTACACCAGGATGTCGACTGAGTGTAACCCAAGGTTTTAATATTTTATTATCAATTATACCAAGTGTCCTTGTACATAATTTTACCCCTGTTTTAATTATTCTAGTGACTATTAATCCATTCCCGTGTCCAGTTAAATGAACGATTATTCGTACATATAAATACCCCGTCCATCGTGTCCGATCGAGTGTATATGGTAATTTATAGGGACGCCCAATTGTAAATCTTTATATTAACATTAACAAACTATCATTTAGTTAAACAAATATAAAGCTCATTAATAGCCCATAGTCTAATTTCCACAAATGTCGTTCTTTTGTCCAAACCCCAATTATGGTACAAAGCCCAATTACCCAATTTTAGTAATTAGCCCAACATCATGATTACTTCGGATTAAATAAGCATAATAATAACTTAGCTACGAGACATTAAATTAAAAAGGTTGAACATAACTTACAATGATTAAAAATAGAGTAGCGTTAGACGGACAGAATTTTGACTTACACCCTTATAACTTTCGCTAACATACCCTTATTATTAGGATTTAAAATTAAAATTAAAATTAAAATATAAATTATATATATATATTTACGTATATAGATAGAGAGATGGATATATCGATTTTGAAAATGATCAGATTTCGGTTGGCTTTATAGGGAATTGAGTTCAGGGGTACTCCGCGACTCGCGGCAATTTTTGCCTTCAAACTCCGCGAGTCGCGGAGTTTGAAAATACAGATCATCAACTTTGGAGTCTTTCTTGTCGACGGATTTTTATTATTTATATAATATATAAATAATTATAAGAATTATTTAAATATTATATTATATTTATGTGCATAGTTGACTTGTAATTTTTAGTCCGTTGCGTCGAGCGTTGAGAGTTGACTCTGGTCCCGGTTCCGGATTTTCGAACGTCCTTGCGTACAATTTAATATCTTGTACTTTGCGTTTTGAATCTTGTACTCTTGTAATTTCGAGACATTTCTTATCAATAATTGGAACCTCTTTGATTGTATTTTGTACTTTTGAGCTTTTTGGTCGTTTGCATCTTCAATTCGTCGAATCTGTCTTTTGTCTTCACCTTTTAATATTTAAACGAATATCACTTGTAAATAGAACAATTGCAACTAAAAGCTTGTCTTTCTTGAGGAATAATGCTATGAAATATATGTTCATTTTTAGCATTATCAGAAACATATAGAAAACTGTCAACGAAAAACGTTGGTGAAATCATAGGTGTTTTAGTAAACGTTGTATTTAAACCACAAGATTTAGTATAAGATGATTATCAAAATCATTTGCATTCCAAAGTTGTTGTTTGTATCCCGGGCACCCAATTATCAAACTTATCTGTTTTGCACCCTTTGCGTAGTGTTAGAACATACACTAGACCCGAAAATATATTTCATCCGCTAACGGTAGCGAACCGTCCGAATGAGACTCGTCAAGCCCATGTGATCACATAATATAAGTTCACGTTTACACCCTGCAAGTGTAACTAATGATAATTGAATTGAGGCTTTTTGTTCAAACCTGTACGTGGAATGTTCGTTTTCGTACTTGTGTTCAATGTATAAAAGTATGATACGTATATGTTTCTCATCCCATAGTTTAAAGCATAAAAGTTGTTTGAAAGATGGGACTATGATCTCACCTCGAGTGCACGAGTATAAAAGTACTTCACAAAGTAAACGTGTGCATGATAGTTTCTTAGCCTTGACCTAAACAAGTAAGTTGTATTAATTAACTGGTTACGTTACAAGGTCGGGCGAAATGTGTTCAATTAGTCCTATGGCTCGTTACGACTCGATTAAATATAGCATGTGAATCAATTTGTCAAGTTTCATGCAAGATACAAGTATAGAAACAAGTTAGGAAGATTGCACAATCATTTGGTTAAGTTTGACAAAAAGTCGAACTTCGGTCGGTCAAAGTCAACAAAAAGTCAACACGTTCGGGTCGGGTCCCGAACTATTTTTCTGAGGTTTTTAATCATATATGAGCATGTTAGAACAAGTTACATGTGAATCGGAGGTGCGTAGCATAGCGAACATTATTCAAAAATCGACAAACTTGGACAGACGACTTTGGCGCGCCGCGCGGGTATATGGCGCGCCGCGCCATTACCTGTGCAGAGAATTCTGGCAGTTTTTAAGTTTTATGCTCGAACCTAACTTCAAATACCCATAAATCCTAAACCGTAAACATCCAAAACAAGTATCTTATATCGTTTGAAAGGTATTTTGATAAGGAATACAACTAACCACTTTTTATCAAACAAAAACATCATTTACTATAGCCAAAATCTCGTCAAGTGGTCATTAAATGTTCAAAACCATCATTTCAAGTTTACAAAACGCATTTTAAGATTCGGGAATGCAATTCACACATATGATATGCCGTTTTGAAGGTAATGAAACATACAATACAACTAATCACTAACTAATAACATTTCATGGCATTCAAAGCATTAAAATTTCCTTTTAGAGTTCATCAAACCCTAATCAAGAATCACAAAACCAATAATCATGTTAATGATGTTTTCCAAATCAACCTACACATCAAATTGATGCTAAAGATGCTAGTAACACTTTTAAAACATAAACTCTAACAATTTAACAACATTAACTCATCCAAAATCAAGGATTAAGCACACCCATTTCAAATGTTCAAACTAGTTACTCAAAACAACGAATCGAGCAAATAAAACATATATTCATGTTATACACGAGCCATAGACACTAACTAACACCATTTCAAGTCAAAAACATGAATTTAGAGAAATCTAGAGTTTTTAGAAACCTTACCCCAAGCTATGAAATTGGTACCAAATCGAAGAGGATGAAGAGAGGATTCCAAATATGTAATTTGTTTTGATGTTTACTTCTCCAATCGGATTTAGATGATGAATTTGTGAGTTGGGTGTTTATGGTTCAAAAATGGAAGAGAGAAAGGAGGTAGAAGGAGAAGAGGAAAAATGAATGGATGAGATCGGGAGGTGGTGACTAGTCACCAAACATTTGGCCAAATGCCAAGATTAGTCCCTCAAGTTTGTTGTCGGGTGCGGGAGTTAACCAAACGAATATTTCTTAAAACGCTCGAGTAAACGAGTGATGTTATAATTAAATAACGGGAATATTAAGAACGTTAGTCATCGGAAAATATGAATTTAAATAACGAAAGATATTATAAAAAAACGGTGTTAAAATTAAATTTAACGAAAAAACGCGGGATGTTACATTATCCACACCTCAAAAGAAATTTCGTCCCGAAATTTAGTTGGAAGTAGTAGTTGTTGTTTCTTCTTCGAAATCTTGTGTTGCAAATTCTACGGATATGTGAAGGTACTTTCTTGGGCATTTCAACGAACTTTGACGGTCGGGATTTTACGTTGTTTTAAAGTTTGTTTCACGATTCAATAATTTCAACCGGTTCTCTTAGGAGGGGAAGTTTGTCATCGATAGTAAGTTCATCGAAAAGGATAACAAGTTCTCGTTCGGCAAGATACGCCTTTAAGTTTGATACACAGAATGTAGGATGAACGGAATTTGTTTGAGTCGAAAGTTCGAAGCGGTAAGCAACGGGCACAACACACCCCAAAATTTCAAAAGGACTAAAAATATCGCGGATTTAGCTTTCTACGTTTCCGAAACGGACTACACCTTTTCAAGGTGCGACTTTTAACGTTACGTGGTTTTCCACATGGAATTTGAAAAGTTTACGTCTAACAGTGGCATAGCTCCTTTGGCGACTACGGTCGTCTCGAGCCTTTCTGAGGTTAAAGAAGTTTCTTGGTTGTTCCATGAATTAGCTCGGGTTCGGTGGTTTGATTATCATTAACTTGGTTCTACAAAAGGAGAATGACGTTTCCGGTCACATAAGATTTCAAAAGGTGTGACGTTAAGACTTGAATGATAACCATCGGCGTAAGAGAATTTAGTAAAGGCAATGACTTTTCTCAAGAAATTTTGAAGTCGATAACACGAATTCGTTTTATGATTTCCAAGGTTTGAATCGTATGTTTGTTTGGCCCTTCGAGATGCGTTGATGTGTTGTACTCATGTTTAAACGTGGTCCCGAGGCTTTTCGAAAAGCACTCCGAAATCTAGAAGTGAAACAAGAATCTCGATCTGAAATGAGGTACATTTCAGTAAGGTATGTTTGAACGGGTACATCAGGACTCGAAAACGTTAGTTAGAACAAGTTTCTCAAGAAATTTGCGTCGCGAAAGATTTATCTGTTTCCAAAAACGTTTGTCGGAGCAAGTTCTCATCGGTTTATGAAAACGTTCGTCGGGGCTATTCACCCTCGAGGCGAGTACTAGTATAACGTGAAGAGTCTATCTCTCCATTGAAAATTTAGAATCAAAGATTTCCTTATACGGAAGTACGAGTGTAATACGAGAGAAGTTTCCACCTCGGTGTGAGCATAACAGGTATATTGTAGTTCGTTGATAAAACTGTGCGAGGACGAGATAGTATACACGTGTAACATATGTTTGAAAATGAAAGAATTTGTCATTCCTTCGAAAGCATGGGTATGGTTCGACAATAATCGAAGATGTATCCCTGGTATGGTTGTTATCAACATTCTCGGAGTTTTTGGATATTCAAACAAGAAAAATGAAGTCATGTACATGGCACATGGTGGTGATTAGGTTGATCGAGTCCAATCACCATCACGAGTCATTAGAACTTTGGTATGGCTTACTGTAATATAACCACGTTGATCGAGTGTCGTTATATTACGCTAACTCATACCTCCATTCCCACATCACTCCATAACATCAAGTTCGTGTAACTGTGAAGATCTAGAATGAACAAAGTGTAACGACGTCTCAAACGTGACTCGTATTAAATCGAAAGAATTTCTGCAACTCTAAAGAAGCGTTCCCCGAGGGAAGTGTATAAATGTTTGTTCACGTCAATGCGGTTCGAGTCAGACAATAATGTATTCAGGTATGAAAAGAGTAACGAGTCATGATAACGAGTAGCACGCAACCGTAGTGATAAATGTTGATGACGATACTCACCTAGAGTAGTGATGGTAGTAAAACCAAAAAGTAGATAGTAAGAAACACCAGTGGGAAACCGAAAGTAAGTTGAAACGGTGGCAAATAACAATCCGGGAGACAGAGTTCCCGAACAAGTGTGACTAATGAAGTCGTCGTCATCCATACGTGTATGAATCTTGAATTTACGTGTGTTACCAGAAAGTGGCAGAATACGGATTCGTATGATCAAAGCTTGGTACCATCAAGAAGTTTGCCTGAGAATGATTCAAGTATAATGCACAAGTAGTCAAGTAAGTGCTATCTATAGCAAATGTATGTCAGAATGCAATGGCTAACTATCCGGTTGTAGTCTAGATTCACAAATGCGTCCCAACGACTCTGTCAGACACACTAATGCACATCCTAGTTCCCTACAACCAACGCTCTGATACCATCTGTCGCGACCCGATCAAAATTGTCATTGACGGCGTCGCTAACTGAGGTCCCGAAACATGGTCGTAGTCTCTATATGAGACTCGTTTGACCAAAATTATGTCGCATTCTTTTGAAAAGTATCATGCTTGCAAAGTTTAGTTTACAAAACCGTTCGACAACAATTTTAAGTTTGCAAAAGTATAAATTATAAATGAGGTAACTTGCGACATAATTAGTTTAAAATCGCGGTTGCTATAAATAGTGTAATTATGTAAACAATATGTTTGAATCCAAAGGTGCTATCACTAGCGTATGTATGTATGTATGCTTGACCCCAAGCAAGAAATCAGAGTGTATGCATGCATGCTTGACTCCAAGCAAGTATGAGTGTACGCGGAAGCATGTATCAAATAGCCAAGTATGAACCTGAGAAACATATAGAAAACTGTCAACGAAAAACGTTGGTGAAATCATAGGTGTTTTAGTAAACGTTGTATTTGAACCACAAGATTTAGTATAAGATGATTATCAAAATCATTTGCATTCCAAAGTTGTTGTTTGTATCCCGGGCACCCAATTATCAAACTTAACTGTTTTGCATTCTTTGCGTAGTGTTAGAACATACACTAGACTCGAAAATATATTTCATCCGCTAACGGTAGCGAACCGTCCGAATGAGGCTCGTCAAGCCCATGTGATCACATAATATAAGTTCACGTTTACACCCTGCAAGTGTAACTAATGATAATTGAATTGAGGCTTTTTGTTCAAACCCGTACGTGGAATGTTCGTTTTCGTACTTATGTTCAATGTATAAAAGTATGATACGTATATGTTTCTCATCCCATAGTTTAAAGCATAAAAGTTGTTTGAAAGATGGGACTATGATCTCACCTCGAGTGCACGAGTATAAAAGTACTTCACAAAGTAAACGTGTGCATGATAGTTGCTTAGCCTTGACCTAAACAAGTAAGTTGTATTAATTAACCGGTTACGTCACAAGGTCGGGCGAAATGTGTTCAATTAGTCCTATGGCTCGTTACGACTCGATTAAATATAGCATGTGAATCAATTTGTCAAGTTTCATGCAAGATACAAGTATAGAAACAAGTTATGAAGATTGCACAATCATTTTGTTAAGTTTGACAAAAAGTCAAACTTCGGTCGGTCAAAGTCAACGAAAAGTCAACACGTTCGGGTCGGGTCCCGAACTATTTTTTTGAGGTTTTTAATCATATATGAGCATGTTAGAACAAGTTACATGTGAATCGGAGGTGCGTAGCATAGCGAATATTATTCAAAAATCGACAAAGTTTGACAGACCACTTTGGCGCGCCGCGCGGGTATATGGCTCGCCGCGCCATTACCTGTGCAGAGAATTCTGGCAGTTTTTAAGTTTTATGCACGAACCTAACTTCAAATACCCATAAATCCTAAACCGTAAACATCTAAAACAAGTATCTTATATCGTTGGAAAGGTATTTTGATAAGGAATACAACTAACCACTTTTTATCAAGCAAAAACATCATTTACAATAGCCGAAATCTCGTCAAGTGGTCATTAAATGTTCAAAACCATCGTTTCAAGTTTACAAAACGCATTTTAAGATTCGGGAATGCAATTCACACATATGATATGCCGTTTTGAAGGTAATGAAACATACAATACAACTAATCACTAACTAATAACATTTCATGGCATTCAAAGCATCAAAATTTCCTTTTAGAGTTCATCAAACCCTAATCAAGAATCACAAAACCAATAATCATGTTAATGATGTTTTCCAAATCAACCTACACATCAAATTGATGCTAAAGATGCTAGTAACACTTTTAAAACATAAACTCTAACAATTTAACAACATTAACTCATCCAAAATCAAGGATTAAGCACACCCATTTCAAATGTTCAAACTAGTTACTCAAAACAACGAATCGAGCAAATAAAACATATATTCATGTTATACACGAGCCATAGACACTAAATAACACCATTTCAAGTCAAAAACATGAATTTAGAGAAATCTAGAGTTTTTAGAAACCTTACCCCAAGCTATGAAATTGGTACCAAATCGAAGAGGATGAAGAGAGGATTCCAAATATGTAATTTGTTTTGATGTTTACTTCTCCAATCGGATTTAGATGATGAATTTGTGAGTTGGGTGTTTATGGTTCAAAAATGGAAGAGAGAAAGGAGTTAGAAGGAGAAGAGGAAAAATGAATGGATGAGATGGGGAGGTGGTGACTAGTCACCAAATATTTGGCCAAATGCCAAGATTAGTCCCTCAAGTTTGTTGTCGGGTGCGGGAGTTAACCAAACGAATATTTCTTAAAACGCTCGAGTAAACGAGTGATGTTATAATTAAATAACGGGAATATTAAGAACGTTAGTCATCGGAAAATACGAATTTAAATAACGAAAGATATTATAAAAAAAACGGTGTTAAAATTAAATTTAACGGAAAAATGCGGGATGTTACAATTGGGGATTAAATGTATTATTGCGACTGGGATTGCTTCTTCCACGTCCTGAACCTCTTCTACGATTGCCACGTGAGTTATGACCGAAACCATATGACCAATTCTGTTACCCTTATGATCAATACCCAAAAACCCTACCTTCGAAAAACACCATTGTTGTTTGCTCCTGTTTGTTCAAACCACCTAAGAACCCTCACCATGCTACTGTTTTTTGTCGGGGCATCCAAACGCTATCACTCGATTTATTATTTTTCTGTTTCGAATCTGCTTCTGGTCGATTGGTAAGAAGAAGAAGAAGAAGACATACAGGTTAAAAGAATATAAAGTAGTTATTAAAACAGAAAAATAATAAGCGGATCGATGGTTAGGCGTGTTTGTGTTTAACTGAGAGATCTCGGGTTCGAGCCCTGGAAGTGGCGTAGTTTTTTTTTTATAAAAACTTGTTTTCTTCAAAGGTTGTACTTTATAACTATTATTATTATTATTATTATTATTATTATTATTATTATTATTATTATCAATATAAGTATCAATATTAGAATTATTATTATTATCATTTTTAATATTGTCATAATTATTATTGTTATTATTAAAAGAGCCATTTTTTTTTAAATTATCATTTTTATTAAAAATTTTATTTTCATTAAAATTATTAGTATTATCAAAAGTATCATTTAAAATTATCATTTTTATTAAGATTTATATTATTATTATAACTATTATTATTAAAACTACCTTTTTATTTAAAATTTCATTATCATTATTATTATTATATTATTATAACAAATAAATATTTTGTATATAAAAATACTTATACTAAAATTATATTAATATTACCTCTAATTATATATTAAAAATATTAACATTTCTATTATGTATATACAAAATAAATACATATATAACATGTAATTTAAGATATGAATATATTAGAAATTAGTACAAATTATATATAAACTGCAACACTAAATATATAAAAACTATATAATTAATAGATGGAATTATTTGGTTTTCATTATATGTGTTAATATATATATATAAATGATATAGGTTCGTGAATCCGAGGCCAACCCTGCTTTGTTCAGTTCCGTCGTATGCATATTTTACTACAAATATCGTATCGTGAGTTTCATTTGCTCCCTTTTTAAATGCTTTTGCAATATATATTTTTGGGCTGAGAATACATGCGCTTTTTAATAAATGTTTGACGAAATAGACACAAGTACTTAAAACTACATTCTATGGCTGGATTATTATACCGGATATCACCCTTTTAGCTTGGTAGCCTAAGAATTAGGGAACAGACCCCCTAATTGACGCGAATCCTAAAGATAGATCTATTGGGCCTAACAAACTCCATCCAGATTATGGATGCTTTAGTACTTCGATTTTATATATAGATGAGTGTACCTGTATATTTAGAGATATTCTAGATGCATTTGTTAATGTCGGTTACCAGGTGTTCACCATATGAATGAATTTTTGCAGATGAGTGTTCCTGCACTTTGAAATCAAAAATGAAATCTTGTGATCTATTGAAATTATTGAAATGATTGTTTATGATAAACCTATGAACTCACCAACCTTTTGGTTGACACTTTTAAGCATGCTTATTCTCATGTATTAATGAAATCTTCCGCTGTGCATTTGCTCATTTTAAAGATATTACTTGGAGTCGATCATCATAATGGGACCAACTGTTGAAGACTTCGTCCAGGTGGATTAGGACGGGCCTTTACAGGTGGTATCAGAGCGGTGGTCTTAGCGAACCAGGTCTTGCATTAGTGAGTCTGGACTTCGACCTAGTAATTGTTAGGATACATTAATGAGTCTAGACTTGGATCTTGTCTGCATGTCAAAAGTTTGCATATCATTCCTTGTTGCAAAATATCTACTTATTATTTTCAGTCTCGATAAGTCTTATTGCAATTATTGCATAGATGATGTACAGACAAATTCATATCCCTTCACATTAGACCTTGTCTGACACGTTTCCATAATACCCTCTGTAATCTACGGGATCTTTTGTACTATATATAGGTATTCTATGTAATTAGAATATCATCCGATATCCAAAAATCATTTCCTATTGAAAATCCTTTATCTGACCGTACTAGATGGAACTCACAACTAGTTCAAATTCCTCGGACTTCCGATAGCCCTTCCGATATGGATTTCCACTCGAGCTCCGAAAGCAGTGTAACCGGAATGGATTAACCAATCAGCCATCATCAATTCTGGATGAATTAGGGATGGGTTCGTAGTCGACTTAATCAATGGAGACGAGAAGAAGACGATCCTTTCCACCAACCAAATTCACCTCTTGGCGATAAACCTGAAGCACTTACCGGCGAACCTGTTCGAGACACCGTTTTCTCTCTCATTTCCAGAGTATCTCGTCATGATTATATACTATCTCAAATTGTAGACCTTATTCATCCGCTCGTCCGAACCGACAATCATCCCGGTGTAATAGAAGAAGTCAACGAGCTTTGCACTCGAGTATTGGCTTTGGAGAATATGGTGCAAAACTTACAAGCACCAGCATAATCACCGGCACCAACAGTACCACCAGCATCGGCACCAGTACCACCAATAACACAAGCCACAACAAAACACGCCTCAACATCACAATCTGTACCTCGAGCATAATCATCATTCTACATGACGTTCTACATCATTTATCTTCATTCGACATGGCGAATATGTAATCTCTAATATTTTAGAGATTATATATTCTTGTTCTAACGGTAAATCAAATGAGTTTAATATCATATGGACTCATTAAATCCATGATTACATCTGAAGAAAATATATATGTATATATGTTTTCATAAAGATTGTAATAAAAAAATTTTTTTGTACAAACTGTTAATGGTGAAAATATTTTAACGGGTAGGTAATACTCGAGGAATATTTAGATTTCACATTAATAAGTTACATTGTACATTCTTCAAATCTGATTCAACAGTCATTTACTATCCTACTTACATCCACAGATATACGAATCCGTTCACCACAGAATAACCATTTTTATTCAATTTCATATTTGGATTTTGACTTATCAGAATCCAACAAGTGGCATAATGAAGAAAACATTGGACAAAAAAATAAAATTTGTTAGAAACAAACAAATTAACTATGAGAAATTTTGTTAAGAAACCACGCTAACAAAATCCTAGCTAACTGTTCCTAGCTAACTGTTAATTCCTTATCGCAATTTATTTATCGCAATTTATTTATCGCAATTTATTTATTGCAATTTTAATTCTCGCAATTTTATTTATCGTCATTTAATTTTTGTTATTTATTTTACGCACTTTAAATATCGTCGGATAAATCGAGACACATATACAATGTTTTGACATATCATATCGACGTCATCTATATATATTATTTGGAATAACCGTAAGTCACTCTATATTGCGGTAATGCTCGAGTTAGCATATAAAGGGTCGAGGTTGATTCTAAAATAATATATATACTTTGAGTTGTGATCAAGTCTGAGACATGTATACAATGGGTCACGACACGTATTAATTAATTCGAATATAATATATTAAACTATATATGAATTATTGAACTACTAACTGTGGACTACTAACTGTGGACTACTAACATTGGACAATTAAAATGAATTAAAATATTAATTATAACATATGAAACTAAACATTTCTTCAAGTTTGTCACTTGATTTCGTCTTAAACCTCATTTGTATCGTGAAAATTCCAATCTACGTTCAAACCTTTCATGATTCTTGAAAATACCTCAATCGAGAGGATGAACCAACCGCACTTCATCTACGGAAGGAAAGATTTATGCATATAGTTATGCACCTGAAAAACTCTCGGAATCTGAGTAAACGTTTAACACGTAGCTGTGCTAATTCCTTTAGCGTTATTATTACCGAAAATAACTTTGCAACTCCTGTTCGAGATAGCCAGTTTTGTCACAGCTCCAGCAAGTCAACTTCGACTTTTCGTTCGAAACAACCTTATTAAAACCTTGATATATATGCGTGCTCTTTTATTGTTACCGGAGAACCTTTTATATTTCACCATATTACCAGCAGACGTACCAACAACCTAGTTGCTCCTTGGCTTAAATCTCTCCGACAAATCACTATATTTATCTATTGAAGTCTTATCATGAACTCATCGGCATCTTGTAACGATAATTACCATACCAAATACCGGAAGACATCAATCGATTATCTTGAATTTCTCAGCGATTCTACGACAACAATTATATATATATGTGTGTGTGTGTGTATATATATATATATATATATATATATATATATATATATATATATATATATATATATATATATATATATATATTATATATATATATATATATATAACTTCTATCTCCTGGATTTACGAACTTCAATTCTGAATTTCTGAAAAGCACTTTAGCCTATGAATCAGTTTTCTGAGTTTTGAAAAAGCTGATGAAGTAGTGAAAACTGAAGACTGCCTTAACAGTTAAAAGTTTAATAATAAAGAATGGCATGCTGAAAAAGCTCAAAAATTTTGATACTGAAAAACGAATTGAGCAAACCATGAAGGAGACTCTGAACAAATCACAAGGACTAAACTTACACATAAAGAATCCAGATGATTCTATTTCTGATGAAATCTTTAGCGAATACCTTGCTCCGTAATTGTTCTAAATCATTGTGAATGAATTTCTTCATCACATTTTGATTGTAGAATTATAAGATATTATCGTATCTTTCATTATAAATATTCTTGTCCGATATTAATTATCTCTTCGCGCTATCTGTGTTATATCATAAAAGAAAACTGTTTTAGTTTCTAAATCTCTGAAAACTTAGAGTTTGAATTATGAATAATTTTGAAGTAGTGTTGGAAATTGATGCATGAGTTAGTATAATATAATGACACTTGATCAACGTGATTATATTACAGTAAGTCATGCTGAATTTCTAATAGACTGTGATGATTCACAAATCTTATACTCATCATGTGCCATGTTACATAACTCTTTCATTCTATTTAACATTCAAACATATCAAGAACATAATATCTTGATAGTTCTAACTTTCCATATTTTCTGGTAATTTAACAAATCAGATCGTGCTATCACAATTTCTTTCTTAGAACATTAGTTACGTTCATTCAAAATTTAAAGATTTAAACTACGAATTCGAGACGTCGTAATCGCTTTACTTAAAGTCGGGAAGAAAAACAAAAGCATGGAGCTTCTAAATATAAGGGAAAATATAAAGCCCGAGAACAACACATAAATTACAAATCGTGTATATCAATGCGTATAGCAATATAAAGACATGGGAGAATGAAAAACACTATAAACCCAAGGTAATAGTAGAAGAAGATAAATTCCTCCGGTGGCAGATGAAAAAGAAGAATGAAGGATACGACAGCCAGGAAAATATCCAGAACCAGAACTGGATTAAGCATTTTCACAAAATTTTGAAAGTATGAATTGAGGAAGAAAGTATAGGAGTGGTGGAAACAATGAATCAAAAGAGATGAATTTATAGCAAAATATCAGACATAGAAATCGAAGCAGATTACCTCATTTAATTAAAGAGGATCCTAATTTTCTTATTTACCGAAGAATCAGATCTTATATAGATTATAAAGATCTTCATTAATTTTCTTGAATTCCGAAAATCCACCGTGACTACGTCAAAAGTTAAATCTCTATCTCAATCTTTTATGACAGCTTCACTCGTACGCTTCACATAATCGAATTTTTTTATCTATATTAAGCAATAATGATAAAAACTCTATTTATCAACTCATAATCGTCATGAAAACATTTTTATTGTTAGCCATGACGATCACATTCAAATTTTGGGACGAAATTTCTTTAACGGGTAGGTACTGTGACGACCCGAAAAATTTCGACTAATTTTAAATCAAACTCTCGATACGATATTATATCTTTGACACGATGAGCAAAGTCTGTTAGGTTGAGTCTCAAAAATTTTGAAAAGTTTCATATATTCAATTGACCTTTGACCATTCCCGACGATTCACGAACAACTATTTTTAAATAGATATGTATACATATATAAATAAATATATTTATATAATAACTTGAAATGTTATTAATTTATTGTATGAAAATGTTATTATAAATAATTATGTAAAATAATAAATATATATATATATATATTTTTTTAAAAAAACACATCTATATGAATAAAGTATATAGAATATATATTTTGTGATTTCGAATTTATTTTGTAATTGACGGTGACACTCATTTATCATTCGATCGATATTAAACGAGTTAAAAAGGAACTTATGTGGATTTAAAATAAACGGTGATCTAAAAATGAGTTATATAAATTATAGGCTTAATAGAAGTATACTTAGGAGCTAATTATTAAATTTTAACATTTTTTTTTACCTGTGATCGAGCGCAGACAGTTGATTTAATTTTTACTAAATAGTTTTAAACAATTAATGACCGTTTTTATTAAATAATGATTAGAATAAATAAAGATGTTTAATATAAAAATTTGGGATTTTTCGGTGTACTTTTATCCATTATCAACGGAGCACAAATGTCAGTCTGTGAATGAAATAGTAGTTGACGGCTAACTTAATCACACGTTTTATATTTAGAATATATTATAATTATTATTATAATATATACTCACTTTCTGTTATCAATTGCAATCTAATTTATATACACTGTTTCTATTAAGACTTTATCCCAATCATTCATCAATATTATATATTGATTGTTAGATATGTGGTTACAGAGAATCAGATATTATTCACGTGAATTATTAAGTGGGTTCATGATTGTTTGCACTCATCATCTAATTATCTTTATATATATATATATATATATATATATATATATATATATATATATATATATATATATATATATATATATATATATATATGGGCAGGATCAATGGGTAAGTAACCAATCGGGGGGAAGCGGGGGGAAGCAAAAAAAAAATTTTTTTTCGTTTTTTTTGAAATTTTTTTTTCCGGCATCAAGATCACACGAAAATATGAACATTTAGAAGAGACACTTCGTGATGAATGTTATTATTTAGGCGGGAAAACGATCGACAAAAATAACATTCAAGATAATATTGTTCGTGAAGAATATGAACGTTTTTTTTTTTCATATTTTGTGAAGTAAAATTTAGCCCGATTTAGAGTTTAGGGTTTAGGGTTTAGGGTTTGGTGTTTTGGGTTTATTCCATAAACCCAAAACACCAAACCCTAAACCCTAAACCCTAAACTCTAAACCGTTCGTGTTAAAAACTCAATCTAAATCCTAAATCTAAACCCTAAATCTAAACCCTAAACCCTAAATTTCTAAACCCTAATATCTAAACCCTATAAACCCTAATATCTAAACCCCAATAGCTAAAACCTCAAAATACGCTCGAAAAACACGATAATTGTTATATATTACTTCTTCAAGCGTTTTCCCGCCAAAATAAAAACATTTATCACAAAGTGTCTCTACTAAATGTTCATATTTTCATCTCATCTATAATGTTCGTGAACATAATGTTCGTGAACAAAGTTTTTTCAAAAAACGAAAAGAAAAAAAATTTGCTTTCCCCCGCTTCCCGCCGAATGGTTACTTCCCTCTTGATCCTACCAATATATATATATATATATATATATATATATATATATATATATATATATATATATATATATATATATATATATATATATATATATATATATATATATATATATATACACACTGCATATGAGTTGAACACCACAACCTCACCATTTTCACACCAACCTACAATTTCTACTTGTGCTTACTAATATTTCTATTTAGAGTTTGACAACTGCAAACCATTAAGTGTGGCTACTTTCTATTTTCATATTTCGATCGACCAACAAAACAACCAACACCATCTTATTCTATTATTGAATTTGATTTTTTTTTTTTCGTTATTGTAGTACTTTATACTTGTTCACATATGCATGTATCTATATCAATTATCAAAAAGAAATAAATTACTAGTTGTCTACTTACATCTTTCGTGACCCACTTCCACACAAACAAACATCTTTGTCATGCTCCGTATTATATAATTGCATTAGATTAGATGAATATGAATTATGATATCCCTCTTATTTTTATCTTCTATAACACACCCTTCTTTATTTGTACAACACAAACCTACCTCTGTTACTCGATATCATGCGTATGTTGATAATCCCTTGCAACTGCTTCAACAAAAGCCTGCTATTCCGATTTGCTGTTTCGATTACGATCTTCAACCACCAGAACCATAACAATTATCACCAAGTCACCGCCACCTTTCATTCCGGTTTATAATCGAACAAGACCACCACCACCATCGTGATTGTTTGTTGCTGTTGTAATCAGTTGAAGACCACCCCCTACCATCACCATAACCGCCCACCTCCACCACTGCTACTACAGCTGTAACTATCTACTTTCTGTCTCTGTTTCGTTCATCACCACCATAATTTATTATCATCAAACATAACCAAATGACACATGCACATTCATTAAATCATCATCACCATAACACACTACTGTCGTGTTGTTCTAATGATCGAAAACTGCAATTAGTATCTTCTGTTCCACTGTAAAACCGCTACTAAACCGTGATAAAACCTGCAATCATGATTATAGAACCATTAACAGAACTCGCTGCAACTTCTATATCTAAAACTAACACTGATATACTTTCGTGACTAGCTGTGGGCTGTTGTTAATGATCACCATCTGTTGTTACCTTTTGCAATACTAACCAGAACCATATGACCAATTATGTTACCCTTATGATCAATACCCAAAAACCCTACCTTCGAAAAACACCATTGTTTTTTGCTCCTGTTTGTTCAAACCACCTAAGAACCCTCACCATGCTACTGTTTTCTGTCGGGGCATCCAAACGCTATCAGTCGATTTATTATTTTTCTGTTTCAAATCTGCTTCGGGTCGATTGGTAAGAAGAAGAAGAAGAAGAAGAAGACAGACGGGTTAAAAGAATATAAATATAAAGTAGTTATTAAAATAGAAAAACAATAAGCGGATCGATGGTTAGGCGTGTTTGTGTTTAACTGAGAGATATCGGAAAGTGGCGTAGTTTTTTTTTTTTTTTAAACTTGTTTTCTTCAAAGGTTGTACTTTATAACTATTATTATTATTATTATTATTATTATTATTATTATTATTATTATTATTATTATTATTATTATTATTATTATTATTATTATTATTATTATTATTATCAATATAAGTATCAATATTAGAATTATTATTATTATCATTTTTAATATTATCATAATTATTATTTTTATTATTAAAAGAACCATTATTTTTTTTTTAAATTATCATTTTAATTAAAAATTTTATTTTCATTAAAATTGTTAGTATTATCAAAAGTGTCATTTAAAATTATCATTTTTATTAAGATTTATATTATTATTATAACTATTATTATTAAAACTACATTTTTATTTAAAATTTCATTATCATTATTATTATTATTATATTATTATAACAAATAAATATTTTGTATATAAAAATACTTATACTAAAGTTATATTAATATTACCTATAATTATATATTAAAAATATTAACATTTCTATTATGTAAATACAAAATAAATACATATATAACATGTAATTTAAGATATAAATATATTAGAAATTAGTATAAATTATATATAAACTGCAACACTAAACATATAAATACTATATAATTAATAGATGGAATTATTTGATTTTCATTATATGTGTTAATATATATATATAAATGATATAAGTTCGTGAATCCAAGGCCAACCCTGCTTTGTTCAGTTCCGTCGTATGCATATTTTACTACAAATATCATATCGTGAGTTTCATTTGCTCCCTTTTTAAATGCTTTTGCAATATATATTTTTGAGCTGAGAATACATGCGCTGTTTTTATAAATGTTTGACGAAATAGACACAAGTACTTAAAACTACATTCTATGGCTGGATTATTATACCGAATATCACCCTTTTAGCTTGGTAGTCTAAGAATTAGGGAACAGACCCCCTAATTGATGCGAATCCTAAAGATAGATCTATTGGGCCTAACAAACCCCATCCAGATTATGGATGCTTTAGTACTTCGATTTTATATACAGATGAGTGTACCTGTATATTTGGGGATATTCTAGATGCATTTGTTAATGTCGGTTACCAGGTGTTCACCATATGAATGAATTTTTGCAGGTGAGTGTTCCTGCACTTTGAAATCAAAAATGAAATCTTGTGGTCTATTGAAATTATTGAAATGATTGTTTATGATAAACCTATGAACTCACCAACCTTTTGGTTGACACTTTTAAGCATGTTTATTCTCAGGTATTAATGAAATCTTCCGCTGTGCATTTGCTCATTTTAAAGATATTACTTGGAGTCGATCATCGCAATGGGACCAACTGTTGAAGACTTCGTCCAGGTGGATTAGGACAGGCCTTTACAAAGAGCAGCACCAGCAGCGGCGGATGATGATACCGGTTGGTGTTTGCGTGTTTCTTCTAAAATTAACATCGAGCGCGCTTGATAGAAAGAAGGTGTCGGTTTAGTATGGGCCAGCAGAGTACCAATTGCACCATAACTATCATTTAAACCAGTGATTAACTGTAGCACAAGACGATCTTCATTGACTTTGGATCCCAGATTTGTAAGCTGATAGGCAACACTTTTCAATTCTTGACAATAGGATGAGATGTTGGTGAAATCATCAAGTTTAATATTGGAGAATTTTTGTGTGAGATGAATGGTTCTGGTATGCTCATTATCCTGGAAGATTCCCTTTAGCCGTTCCCAGGTTTGATGAACAGTTGAATCTGGTTCAAGAATTGTTGCACGGAGATCATCGGAGATGGTGGAGTATATCCATTTAAGGACAATCGCATCTAAATGAGACCATGATTCAGTTGGAGTTGTTTTGGTGGTTTCCGAATCAGTTTGGGTAGAAGAAGAAGAAACAGTAGGCGGAGGAATGATGTGATCAATCACATTGAAAGCTCTGCAATGGATACGAAATAGCTCAGACCATGAGCCATACTTGCTGTTTTCCATCTCTAGGGTTATAGGGATAAAATTCTTAATGTTATTGACCGTAACTGCGGGATGAAATTTGGTAGTTTCAGCCATTGATGTGAGATTCAAGGTTGTGAAAAGGATGAACAAAAAGAGGGAGAAAGCAGAGCATCCTGATACCATAAAGGAGGGTGAATTTTCTCTGTCGATTACCACAACCAAAACATCGTACATATACAGGAGAATAATTCTATCTATGTAAAGTCTAACAATGCCTAGCTATCATTCCCATAATTAGGGAGAGGATATACATTGAAATATTACACTATTAAACACAATATATATATATATATCCTAAATATAAACCGCTGACTATTATGATAGGATCCTGATATCCTTACATTATGATTGAATCTCACTAGAAGTATATTGAAATGGTTAGATAAATGATCAAAAAGTATATTATTTCAAAGATTTTTTTATTTGATCAGCAGGTTCTTAAAATTCTTTATCTCATCAAACCTTACGTAACAATCTCATTCCTAAAAAAGTAGAAATATTTGTGTAGAGGCTAATAAAAAAAAAGAATGCCGGTTCGGGTTGAACTCGACAAAAGGGGTGTGGATTTACATAGTATTTGATACCCCGTTTGTGATGAATATCTTGAATCGGTTGAGCACTCGTTAGTTTCTTGTAAATTCTCGATTGATGTGTGGTCTAGGCTCTTCAAATGGTGGAATTTTGCTTCATTTTCAAATCTAAGTTTCAATGATATTCTACATTGGAAATCGTCAAGTAACATGTCTACTCTCGGGTGGAAAATTTGGCAAGCTGTGTAGTGGGTATGTACGTACTACATTTGGAAAAATCGTAATATGGTGGTGTTCTAAAACAAAGGTTGGAATCCCCCGGTCTCGATAAATGAAATTCAAGTTAAATCTTTTGAATGGATCTCGAATAGAATAAAAAGGCAAAAGTATTGATTGGCATATTTGGCTCAAATCCTTCATTTTATTTAGATAGCTAAGTCGTGCGGGTTGCATTTCCGCTCTCTTGTTTCTACTTGTTCGTGTATTTTCATTGTAATTATTTGTTTCGGCTAGTATATTGCCGATAACATTTCTTGTTGATCAGGCATGGAATAATTGAGTCGGGGTTGGTTCATGCTTGACATCAATGAAGGGGGATTTAAGGGTCAATTGGGTTTAACTCTTCGGTCCGGAGTACCGTGAATAACCCCTTGCGAGCTGAGGATCTCAGCGGGGGTGGTTAAACATAGACCCACCATCGGTGGGTAGTCTGGTCAGCGATGGCTCGCGCTGGGAATATGGTTTATGTTCATAGAACGTTACCTGTATATTGAGAGTATCTAGTGATATGCTATGAGTCCGGTAGCGCGGGTAAGGAAGGTACTATGTAGATAGCGCAATTGGTCCGTACATAGATACTAAGAATACTATGTGTGTAACTTCCCAAAAAACGGATCCTTTGCCTTGTGATTCGAGTCCGTTATTTATAGCTACAGTGCTGTTTGCTTATTGGAGCCACGTGTTCCACGTTGCTTTCTTGTCTGCACTACCTAGACATTCAATGGAGGGGACCAGGGAACAGTACTATTACCTTTTTCGCTAGCTGTCGGCCCTTACACAGAGATCGTGGTAAGTACAGGACACGTCATTTTTATGCAGCGCGCTATCCCGAACCTGGCGCACCCTAGCGCACATTCACTTGCGCCTGAAGTGCTATAGCGCAGAGGATATGCACATGGTGCAAGTATGATGCGCAACACGAGCCAATTGGGTATGCGTATCATTAAGTCCCCCAAGTTCAATATTATGCACAAGTATTGCGCATGGTGTCGAACTCAACTGCTATTAATTCCATAATAGGTGTGATGTGACAGCAGTCGCATCACTTGTCCCGTTGCATTAAATTCTCTCTCCTCTGCTTGTGCTATGACACGGGTACGGTCAAGATCCATTATGGCCGTCTCTTCCCCTTCTATAAATAGAACTTTCTTCGTTCATTTTTCACTTTTCCTGCTTTTTCCTTTCTGGCATGGCTTATTGCGCTGATTTTTCCAACGTTGGCTCTCTTCCTTCATCCATCTCTGCCGAATATGTAGCGCATATCTCAAAGCTCTATCTTCCGATGAGATCCCTGTCGCCCTTTGTTCCTGGTCGTTTAGATCTGGCCAACCGTGATCCTAGTGGAAAGGTGGCCATATATAGTGTAGTTTTCGAGCGGGAAAATATGCGCATTCCGCCCACGAATTTCATCTTGCGCGTGCTCTCTCATTTCAACATTGGCGTGGGTCAGCTAGACCCTAACAGCGCATGGCGGCTTGTTGTTTTCCAGATGTGGTGTAGGGCGCATGATTTTATTCCTACGGTGAACTTGTTCAAGAATATATTTTCTTTTGAACGGCTTGATATGGGTTGGTTCTCTTTCCGCGATAATGTCCGCTTTACTGGTGAACCACGGGAGGAGAGTCCACTGAACTGGAAAGAATGCTACTTCTTCGTGGATGATACCTTCATTCCACTAGAGTTCTCAAATGTGGGTTCTTGGCAATATGGTTTTGACGGGAGCTTAAATACGTCACCACCTTTAAGTTCAAGTGAAAGGTCAATGTTGGACAAATGCGTAGGTCGCGCACTTCCCTTACATGCATATAGAAACAACGTGCTGTATGCTGGAGGGATATCCAAGCATTGGCCAGATCCCAACTACTATCCTCACTTCAGTCGCCACTTGCAAGGTACGTAGAGCTTTTTACTTTCTTCTCTTCTACTCCTTCCTTAACGTTTCTATCCTTTATTGACAACAATTCCCTTCTCCGAGTACCTTGAATTCTCTTCTTCTGCTTCTGTGGCGGTGGATCGTATGCCTTTGGTGAAAGGTTTTTCAGCTAAGCGCCCCATCACCGCAGCTTCTGCTTCTGGCTCCTCGCGCAGGAAGAAGAAGAAGAAGAAGAAGGTTGCGGCGCAATATGCTGATTTGCCCAAGCGATGTCCCCGTGGAAAACTTGTTCCATCACATAGTGACGCGCCTGCTCCGAAGAAGTGAAAAAGATCGAGCGCTTCTTCTTCATCAAAGCGCGCTCGTACTGGTATGTTCCGTGTTTCCTTTGTTACTTACTTTGCTTCCACGTCGACGTTACTTATTATTATTATTCCTACACAGATGATAGTGACTCCTCTGTTGAAAAGCAACGCCCTAACTCGACGGGGTCCTCTAAGGGTAAGAACGTCCAGGGTCCCGGGCCGAGCAATGAGTCTTCCCGCGATAAATTCTCCATAATGAGGGACACCATAATGCGCCTTTGTGGCAAGCTTGACAATGCACAGCAGGCCAATAAAATTATACAGTCACAACCAGATTGTGCTAACCGCCAGAATAGTGACCATGAGGAAACTATTCGCGTGCTTAGGGCACAGTGCGCTGAATCAGAGCAGCGAGCGAAGTCGGCTGTTCATGAGTTGGAGGTGTTAAAGGCGGGTCTTCCTCGTATAGTGGATCACGTTTTAAATAGCGACACCGAAAATGACCGATATGAGAGTGCCTTAAAAGCTATACAGGATGTTGAGCGCCTTCACTTTTGGGATATCGTGAAGGAGCATATTCTGGTGCCCACCGTTCTTCCTAAAGCTATCCGGGATTGCCTTATTTCTGGAGCGCGAAAAGCCTCTAGGGAGGCTTGTAGAGCCTTGCGCCACATCTCTATTCCCCGGCTCGAGGAGTTGTTGCGCAATTCACGAGTGACGGCATGAGATTTAGTAGATTCCAAATTGTAGTTTTACTTTGCAATGTCATAATGCGTTACGACGCGTGTAACATTTTGTACCATGTGTATTTTTTAGAATAAAAAAAAATGTATTATCGTGATGTAAACTTGTGATACACCTACTGCTCGTATTATTGATTCATTATTGATAATCATCGTTATTTTGTACTCTTGGCGTGCCGTCGCTAATCTTTATGTGTGTTGATGTGCACTCAACACACACTCGAATTGCGCGCTCGTAGTCGCATCAAAGAGCCTTCCAAACGTTAGTTTGGGACATATGGTCAAGCGCGACCAACGCTTTTTTGTTTATAGTCATGACTTGCAGATCTCTAGGTCTGCTCGGGTGGAACTAGGTCAACCCAATGACCGTCGCTCTTCGGTAAAATAGTCTAGTCTGTCACCAAACAGACTTCTGCCGCGCGGGAGATAGGGAAAGTCATCCCTTAAGTAGGCAGGAACGCGCTAGTAATGTACTGTGCGTGTGCAGTTCAAATCATAGAGTTATTCAGCTCCGATAGGTATATGAAATCATAACCGAAAATGACTTAATGCTATAATATAATCGAAAAAATGATTTTACAATAATGCAGCACACAGTCGACCTACAAGTAATTACATGTAAATCTAGACAAAGTAGGTGAGTGATCAATTCTCCTATTTTCTATATTACATGTAGCATTTTTTAAGCACGGTAGCATGCCAGGTCCGTTTGATTGGATTTCCCTTAAGCTCTGCCAGTTTGTAAGTTCCAGTGTTACTGATCCCAATGACCTTATAAGGTCCTTCCCAGTTTGGCCCTAACTTCTCAGTGTTTTGGGCCCTGCTTGCTTGGTTGTCATGCCACACAAGATCTCCCACCTTATAAGTTCTTGCCCTCACACGCTTGTCATAATATTTTGCAATGCGCTGCTTGTTGGCGGCTTCACGGATTGCTGCCATTTCCATGCGCTCCTCCGCATAATTCAGATTAGTGCGTAGCCTTTCCTTGTTTTCACCCTCGCTGTATGACAGAATTCTTTCTGTTGGGACGGTTATTTCTGCTGGGATTACCGCCTCTGAACCGTATGCCAAACTGAACGGTGTCTTTCTTGTGCGTTGTTTTGTGTGCCCATATGTAACGACCCGGATTTTTCCGATCGTTTTACACTTATAAGATTAATATTTACATAAATTAAAACTTACCAACATGATAAGCAATCTAAATTGTTGAGATTTATGATTTTGAAAAGAGTTTTACATAACGTTTAACCGTCTAGTTTGACCGATGATATCACGAACTATACAATATATGTTAATTATACGTTTGTGTATATATATGTATATATACATATTTAACATGATTTAAGGATGTTTAAATATCTCATTTTGTATTAATAACAATAAGTTATAAGTATATTTTGAAACTACTAACTTAAGCTTTCAAAACGATAACTATACGTAACGTTATTTGACATAAATACTTACGACCTATAATGTTTATACATATATCGTATATATAATGTATTTAATCACTTTTAAAGACTTAAATACATAAAACAATATAAGTATATTCACAAAAGATAGCTATATTTGAATCCTCATTCCATTTTTCACAAGATTTCTATACGTATATCTAGAGTATTTGTACTCGTATCATACCTAGCTTCTATACGTATTTACTATTGGTATATACACATCAAATCACCACCTAACCAGCCCTTGTTCATGCCTTATGTATAAGGTAATTACTTTTGAATGATTGTAAGACTAATTACAAAAATACAAACTAAAAATTTGTCCATGTCTACTACATAAACATTTTTTTAGGAGTATATATGTATCCTCATTTTGTTTCATTTTTACTTCCATTCTCTAGCTAAAAACACCCACACTCTCAAGAACATTAAACTCCATAAACATTCAGCAAAGTTCCATGAAGATCTAGCTTCAAAAACCTTACTTAAACACCATAAGAAAACTATACAAAAACACTTCAAGAAATCCTTCCAAGAACACAAACTTACTTCCAATCTTTCATCCACTTCCATCACCCTTTTGATTCTAGCTTCTTACTCCTCTTTTACAGCAACCTTGTCCAAGGAACTTGAGGTAGTATCTATGTTCATAACCTTATTCGATTCATATATATATAGCTATCTTATTGTATGGTATACAATTTTAACAACAAAAACATAGTTTGAATGATTTCAAACTTGTTTGCAAACTAAATAGATCCTTCTAACTTAACTTTTAAAATACTTCAAGACCTGTAATATAACTTAAATATATGCTAATTTAACAAGGTATAACTTGGTTTTTCAAAGAATACCTTAAAAAAACTGTTTTTATGACGTCGGAGTGCAACCGGGGGCTGTTTTGGGTTGGATAATTAAAAACCATCTTGAACTTTGAATTGGAGGTTTATATTCTGGAAAAATGATATTTCTTATGAATATGTTAACACATAAAAATTTCATGATTTAATTCATAGTATAAGTATTTTTAGAAAAATGGTCATTAAATGATGTTTTTGTAACAAAAATGATTAACTTCATAAGTTTCACCAAAATTTGACCTATGACCTATGATTTCGAATACAAACTAAGGTATTTACAGTTCATATTCTTAAAGAGGGACTCGATCCAAGGAAGTGGAAAGTTGAATCAACGAAAACGGAGTTGTAACGAAGAAATTATGACCAAAACAAAATCGGATATCCAAGACTAGTTTAGCCACGAAAATAATTGGAGAAAATTAAATAAATCACATCTTCCTAAAGTAACATGATATTTTATACATATGTACTCATAATTTAATTTTATATGGTTCAGGATCACCCGTAAACAATACGAGAAGATTAATCATAAGATCCCATGATTGTACGCAACACGTCATTTGACAACACCGGTACTTTATGTACGCAACACGTCATTTGACAACACCGGTACCATGGGTCAAGATTAATCTCGACCAATACATATACGATGGGGGTTTTATTTATTTCATTGGGGGTTTATTAAACAACTAAATATGAACCATTAAAATTGAATTACTAACATCGGACTGCTAACTACGGACTAAGGAATTATTAAAAGTATTAAAAGTATTATAAGTATATATATGTAACGATTGTTTAAAAAGAAAAGGTATTGATATATTATATATGGATAGGTTCGTGATATCAATCGGAGACCAAGTCGAAATTACATATCTTCAAGACAAAAGTGAGTATATAGTCCCACTTTTAAACTCTAAATATTTCGGGATGAGAATACATGTATTTTATGTTTTACGATATGGACACAAGTAACTGAAAAATATATTCTACGTTGAGTTGTACCACTGGCATACTTCCCTGTAGCTTGGTAACTGTTATTTACAGCGGTATTGTAAACGCGAATCCTGTTGATAGATCTATCGGGCCTGACAACCCCAACCGGACTGGACGACCAGTATTCAACGGTTGCACAGTACTTCGTTTCGTGACTACACTTGGTACAGTGTAGTAAGATTTCATATTAAAGGGAATATGCGACGTGATTAATTGTTAAGTATGGTTACCAAGTGCTCAACCACTTAGAATATTTTTATTAAAATGTTTATATATGAAATCTTGTGTTCCATTGTTATAACGCTGCTAGCATCAAACCTATATATCTCACCAACTTTATGTTGACGTTTTAAAGCATGTTATTCTCAGGTATGAATTAAGACTTCCGCTGTGCGTTAGCTCATATTAAGGATACTAGTTGGGACCATTTAAGCCATGATACAAGAACGTTGCATTCGAGTCATTGAAGATCATTAAAGACATTTATTAAGTAAATGACAGTTTAGGTCATTTGGATATCGAGAAATGTTTGACGAGTTTATTAATTTTTTTATGTAAAGATAGATTGCCTTTTAAGAATAAATGCAACGTTTGTAAAATGTATCATATAGAGGTCAAGTACCTCGCGATGTTATCAACTGTTGTAATTCGTTTGTAATCAATATGGACATCGTCCGGATGATTAGTTTCGGATCCTTTCACCATAGGACTTTGGGTAGCTCATCCACCCATCCGTTGTGCTTCATTCCCAACCTTGCTTTGATGGCGTGCACAATATCTCTATTCGTAACCTCACACTGGCCATTAGCCTGAGGGTGCGCGGCAAAGGTGAAACGCTGCTTGATGTTCAAATCCTGGCACCAGCTGCGGAAAGGGTTGCCTTCAAATTGTGTACCGTTGTCGCTGACAATTTCGTTAGGTATGCCGAACCGGCATACAATGCGTTCCCAGAAAAAATTTCTGATCTGTTTACTGGTGATGGTGCGCAGGGGTTTCGCTTCCACCCATTTGGTAAAGAAGTCGATAGCGACCACTAGGTATTCTGCGTTCCCTGCGCCCTTTGGGAAAGGTCCGACTATATCTATGGCCCATTTGCAGAATGGCCATGGCGATGTGATAGGTATCATAGGGTGTTGTGGCGCCCTGCTAACAGGTGCGTGCAATTGGCATTCCTAGAAAACTCTTATTCTTTCTGCTGGGTCAGAATACATTCGGGGCCAATAATACCCTAGTCGTGTAATCCTCTCGGTGACTATCCTCGACCCAGATTGTAACCCGCAAGATCCCTTGTGAATTTTGTCAATAATCATAGCGGCCTCTTTGGGCCCCACGCAGCGTAGGGACGCGCCTAGATAAGATTTTCGATATAGGATTTCCCCTCGTAGTTCGTAATTTGGCACTTTGACCCTGATCTTCATTGCTCCCTTCTCCCCTTCGGGTAAAGGACCGGTCCGCAGGAATTCTATGATGTCTGTCATCCAAGTCGCTTCTTCTTCTTCAATGGACGCAATCGTTATCTCCGGCTCGATGGATTTCTTGAAGATTTGCTCCACAAGTATCTTCTTTTCCAGATGGTTGAAGGTGAGAGCCGCCAGCTTACTGAGTACATCCGCCTGCTTGTTCTGACTCCTAGGGATTTGACTGATCCTGAAGTCGATGAATGTATCAGCTAGAGAGTGGACCAGAGCTAGGTATGATTGCATAGATTTATCGTTGGCGTAGAACGTGTCGTTTATCTGATTAGCGACTAACTGTGAATCCACGTAGTCTTGTAGCTTCTTTACTCCTAACTCTCGAGCTATACGCATCCCTGCCAGTAGCGCTTCATATTCTGCCTCGTTGTTTGTCACCTTAAAGTTGAACCGCAGTGCGTATGTATGCTCTTCCCGATGCGGACCTGTAAGAATCAGACCTGCACCAGCCCCCTCAGAGCTTGCTGCACCATCAGTATAGAGCTCCCACAGTTCCGGAGAAGGCGCGGAGAGTTGTTCAGGGTCGCAGATTACCGGTATGTCAGCGGCTGTTTCGGCCAGATAGTCAGCCATCACTTGTCCAATAATAGCGCTTCTGGCGCAGTACGCGATTTCATGCTCACCCAGCTCTATCGCGCATTTGGTTAGCCTCCCGGATATTTTCAGCTTGTAGAGTAGTTGTCGAATAGGTTGGTCAGTGAGTACCGTGATCGGATGCGCTTGGAAGTATCTGCGCAGGCGACGGGAAGTAACGACAAGTGCGTATACGAGTTTTTCTAAGGGGAGATATTTCAACTCGCTTCCTGATAACGCTTTGCTGACGAAATATATTGGCATTTGGGCGTCTCCCCATTCGACAACTAAGACAGAGCTAACAGTTTCCTTAGATACCGCAAGGTAAAGTATCAGGGTTTCACCTGCGATAGGCTGATAGTGTGGGGAGATCTTTGAGGAGATCCTTCATCTCTTGGAATGCCTTTTCTGCCTCGTCGGTCCATTTGAAATCTAATTTTTTAGCGCAGTCTTTCAGGGTATGGAAGAACTGGAGCGATCTTTCAGTGGCCTTAGACAGGAATCGCGTTAATGCGGCCAATTTCCCATTGATGCTTTGAACTTGCTTTTTTGTTTTAGGAGAGGGCATTTTCTCAATTGCTTCTATTTTCTTGGGGTTTGCTTTGATTCCGCGCGGAGTCACGATGTGCCCTAGGAAATTCCATTCTTCTTCCCCAAAGCTACACTTGGCAGGTTTAAACTTCATATTGATGCTCCTGAGTATGTTAAATGTTTCGAGGATATCTGCTAACAATTGCTCCTCGGTGTTGCTTTTGATGACGAGGTCATCGAAATACGCCTCGAGGTTGCGCCCAATTTGCTTAGCAAATGTTGTATCTATACTGAGCTGATAAGTAGCACCCGCGTTTTTCAATCCAAAGGGCATTTGGTGTAACATTATATCCCTTGGTCTGTGTGGAACGCGGTCTTCTCTTCGTCTTCTTCTGCCATTTGTATGTGGTGATATCCTTTGTAGGCATCTAGGAAGCACTTAAACCTAAAACCAGCGAGCGACTCAACTTTCCAGTCTATCTCTGGCAGCGGATAATTGTCCTTGGGGCAAGCTTTGTTGATATCTTTAAAATTGATAGAGAGCTACCACGTTCCATCGGACTTGGCCACCAGCTCTGGGGTTAGCCACCCATGTCTGGTAGTTTACTTTGCGCAATATGTTAGCTTTTACCAGCTTATCCACTTCTCTGCGCAACCATTCATTCTTTCGGGTTCCATTGGCCTCTTCTTTTGTTTGATAGGGGTCAAATTGATTCTGGCGCGGAGATAATGCTGCGCGGTCTCTCGCGGTACTCCGGTCATATCGGCATCGCGCCAACAAAATACATCAGAATTGGAAATGAGGATATTCCTCAGCTTCTCTTTAGTTTCGTGTGTGAGGCTCCCCCTATCTTTACCTTTTGTTCTGGATATTCGGGATTAACTATAATCCACCACTCATTCACACCTTTTTCTTCGGGAGTAGCACTTCCTTTGTCAGTAACAGATGCGCATAAGGCGTCCAGCGGCGTTGATTCGAGGGTGGCGACTCCTTGCTCTGTCAGGAATCGGACCATCCCGTGGATTGTGGATGGTATAGTGCCAAATTTTTGAATGGAGGTTCTTCCCAGTATAGCATTGTATCTAGAATACGAGCACACTACACAAAATTCTAGGCTCTTAGTGCGCTTTTTTAACTTGTCCTTGCTGTCTCTCAGCTCCAGCATCCAATCTAAAATTCCAATGGGCCACGCTGATTCTCCTGAAAATCTGGACAAGGCCGTGGTCGGAGGCTTGATGGTTTGCCTCATCGTTGTGGGCAACTGTCGAAAGCAATGCCCGTACATGATGTCAATACTACTGCCATTGTCCATATGAAGGCGCTTTACGCCTTGACCTGACTCGTGCAGATATCCCTGTACTACAATGGGTGCACAGGAAGTGTTGAACGTCTGGATGGCGGGGAACGATATCTCCATCATCCCCGAGCTTCCGCCAGCGCCGACTTTGAGCTTGGTTCCTAGCTGATGTCGACAGTTGGCCATTGAATGCACTTATCTTTTTGTAACAGATGCCTGTATAGAAAAAATAAATGAGTAGTGGACATATAGAGAAAAGATCAAATCAAAACCTTTTAACTTGTATGTCCCACGGATGGCGCCAAATGATCAGGCATGGAATAATCAAGTCAGGTTCGGTCCATGCTTGACATCAATGAAAGGGGATTTAAGGGTCAGTTGGGTTTAACTCTCCAGTACGGAGTACCGTGGCTAACCCCTTGCGAGATGAGGATCTCAGCGGGGGTGGTTAAACATAGACCCACCATCGGAGGGTAGTTCGGTCAGCGATGGCTCGCGCTGGGAATAGGGTTTATGTCCATAGAATGTTACGTGTATATCGAGAGTATATAGTGATATGCTATGAGTCCGGTAGCGCGGGTAAGGAATGCGCTATGTAGATAGCGCAATTGGTCCATACGTAGATTCTAAGAATACTATGTGTGTAACTTCCCAAAAAACGGATCCTTTGCCTTGTGATTCGAGTCCGTTATTTATAGCTACAGTGCTGTTTTCTTATTGGAGCCACGTGTTCCACGTTGCTTTCTTGTCTGCACTACCAGGTCATTCAATGGAGGGGACCAGGTAACAGTACTATTACCTTTTTCGCTAGCTGTCGGCCCTTGTACAGAGATCGTGGTAAGTACAGGACACGTCATCTTTGTGCAGCGCGCTATCCCCAACCTGGCGCACCCTAGCGCACATTCACTTGCACCTGAAGTGCTATAGCGCAGAGGATATTCACATGGTGCAAGTGTGATGCGCAACACGAGCCAATCGGGTATGCGTATCATTACTTGTATTTTTCGTTGGTGTTTGGTAATAAAGTTCCATCTTGCATTAAAAGTAATGACAACATATAGATGCGGCAATTATGTATGATAATGATATTAGTCAAAAAATACTCCGTATATAGTTTTCATGTTGGCATACTCGTATTCATAGTTACTACTCGTATATTTGCAAGTATTTTTTTGTAAACAAACTGTAGGTGCATAATCCCTAGTTCTACGTTTATCATTTGAATACATTTGGTCATTTAATAATAATAAATCTTGTGACTATTAAATTGTTATGTCTGTGCTTTAATATTCAATCAATAGTTAAATTGCAAACATAGTCGACCGAGTGAGTTCACTCACTCAACCGACTGAGTCCATACAGTCGATCGACTGTGTCTACTGTATATATACGGGTTTAGACCTCCATTGTAAGGTTACTCATTCCCTTAACCCTAATCCGTATGTTTTCTTCCCAGTCGTTTCGCAACACCAAAGCCCACCGAATACTCACATTAGGCGTCGTTCTAATCTAGTGTTCATCCTAGGTTTGACCAATTCAACACTGACATGACCCGTTATTCGATTGAACCTTGTTTTAGAGTTTCTCTCCTCTATATCAAGTTACAAACATTTCAAGATCCTAAGTCTAATCGTCTACAAAGTGATATCAGAACTGGAGTCTCTGTATCGTCCGTTTTAATCGATTTTTGGTGTTAAAAGTGGGTTTTTGGTTTAAAACATTTCCATTTCAATTATCCGTGTTTTCACGTTATAGTAAGTTTTTTGGGTGTTAAATCGTGTTCCCATAAGGTTTAGTTTCTAGTGCCTTGGTTCGATTGGTTTTGTCAAAAACTAGTCGCTAGATCGAGTTTTCCCTAAAAATCTTAGTTTTCGAACTGCTGCTGTCAAGAACACACATGGCCGTGTGAGTCTTGACAATCGACCGTGTACTATCGATGATATGAGTTTTTCCTTAGATGTTTGAGTTTCACATAGATATTCGACCGTGTGACTAGACACCTGACCGTTTGAGTATACACAATCGACTGAGGGAGTAAGACACTCGACCGTGTGAGTTGCAATACCTAATAGACTTATGGTAACGAAGTGCTAGCCATTTGACTTTAAGACACTCGACCGATTGAAACAGACACTCGACCGATTGAACAGACACTCGACCGATTGACATAGACACTCGATCGATCGTCTTTTAATACAGAAACCTTATTTGTTTAATTCAACATAAATTTAAAAGATGTCTGAACCAAATCAATATATTGCTACTGAGTGCGCCATGGTGTTAACACCTGGTATTCAGAAAATTCTATTGTATGAGAAAGAGTCAGGTTCTGCTAACAAGGTACCGAAACTTAAGAATCCGAAAGACTTTATGGACTGGAAGAGTCGTTTTATGATCTACTTGAATGGGATAGACTCAAGGTAGTGGGAACTAATTGAGACTGAGTATGTTTGGCCAGTGGGCTCAAATGGTGAGAAGAAAGAAACATCTGCGTTCAATCCTGCTAAAAGACAATCTAGAATGCAAATGTTATGCTCAGCTCACTCAAAGTTTGTCCAAAGAATTTTTTCATCAATTTCGATCCCGAAAAAAGACATCTCATTCTCTTTGGGTTGCAATTCAGTCTGCTACAGAAGGTACTGAGACCTATCGTGCGACTAAAGGTAAAGTGTTGAAGACTGAGTGGAAGACCTTTGCTGCTCTCCCTACCGAGAGTTTGGAACGGACTTTAACAAGATACCGTCACCTTATGTCTGAACTTAATGATTATGGGATTGAAGTTTTAGATACTAAGTTTTAGGTGGTGGATTCATCACAGGTTCAACTAAATGTTCTAAAGACTGAGAACATCAAGAAAATGCCTCTTGAGCTTATTCAGGAAGACATGGCATTGGCTACTTTGGTTGTGAACTCTTTTAATGAGGATTTTTAATGGTCACCTGGAGAATGAGGATTATGAACAAATTGTTGAAGATAGACCGAAAAAGATATATATCTTGTGGGCTATGGGTAATGTGGTTAGAAGATGTAAGACCCGAATATTTATCTTGTATACTTGTGTATTATGGTGTTCAAGGGTGTGGGTTTTATTGTATATAAATTAAAATGCAAAAGAAACTGTTTCAGTAGGGTCGCGCGCCGCGCGGGTTTGGGGCGCGCCGCGCCATTTGGCGCTGACAGAATCCTTTGTTTTAAATTGGTTTAAATGAAGGGTATTTGGGTAATTTCACTTGGGGCCGGATTTGTGAGCCACATTAGCTGGTTTGGATCAGTTTTGGATCATTTTCACATCCATTCATCACCCCCAACTATCTAGAGAGAGAGAGAGAGATTCTAGAGAGAGATTTAGGGTTTTGGAGAAGAAGGAGGCCGTTTGGATCAAAAGCTCGAGTTCTAAAGTTGTTCCTTTCGTTCCTAGCTACGTTGTGGTAGTATTGGTAAGCTCAAACTCCGAATTTCATCTATTTGATTTGATATTCAAGTTAGGGTTTGAGTTAGTTTGATGAAAAACTCTTTTAGATGATGAAATGGGTTTAGTGATGCTAGCAATTGGGTTTATTGTTAATTGTTGGTGGATTTTGGGTTGGTGAACTAATTGGTCATGTTTAGAACTTGAAATTGAGTTTAATCACTTAAGTTAGTGATTATGGAAGTATTGAAACCCATTTAGGGTTACTTGGTTGACTAACTATGACTTTGGGTCAAATTAGGGTTTGGTGGTAATTATGACCCAATTGGCGAGTTAATGAGGTTTATAAACTTAAAATGGATTAAGTTGGAGTATTAAACCGAGTTAAATGTGTTTTGGTGTCGAAACTTGTAAATGGTGAGATTTTGACCTTATGAGTCAAAATTAGGGTTTAAGTGTCAAAATGGGTATGACACGTGTTTAACACTTGAGTTCGGGTTTAATTGGTGTATTAGGACCATTCTCACTTGTGTTAGTGATTATTGGTTAGTTTTGGGCACGGTTTGTGCTTGGAAGTGCATTTGGGTCGAAATTGCACTAAGTGACGAATTGGGTTGATTTGTAAATCCACTCTAAGTGTATTGTTGTAATTGTGATAATGGAATAGGTATTTTCCATTGGCGAGTTGCGGTTTACTTGGAAGCTTTCTTCAAGACTTCAAGGTGAGTGATAATATCCTATGTGCATATGTATGTGTAGGATGGGTGCGGGTCGGGTGAAGTGATTCTCGGCTATAGAGCTCACTTCACATATAGAAGGATTTGATGGACTTTTGTATGAGTCCAATTGGCACGGTTGTGCGTTTTGGTTGACCATCTTTGGCGAAGTACGCGTTCGCGTGTACATAATCACACGTGGTTGTGATGTGGTTGATATAACCCCAATGGCAAAGGGTATAATGTTGAAAAGTGAATTGCGTGTGTATCCGGATTCACGATGACGCGTGTGGTTTCGGTCATCTTATTGTATTGTGGAAATGAATCTCGTGTAGTTCGGATTCATGGTGACTCGTGTAGTTCGGTCATCTTATTGAGGTAGTAATCTCGTGTGGTTTCGGATTACTAAGGCTCGTGTAGTTCGGCCAACCTCGATGTTGTGAAGATAGTAATCTCGTGTGGTTTCGGATTACTAAGGCTCGTGTAGTTCGGCCAATCTTCATTGTGGTACTTGGTTCTCGGTATTGGGTTAAGGTGTTAACCTTATTCGTTTATATTGTTATATATTAATGTATTGTTGTGTTGTAGCTAACCCTCCGGGTGTAGCTATTTGGCGTTGTTCACATCGTCGTTGGTGAACTTATATTGTTGTTGTATCTTTAGCTCGTTGCTTAGAGATCGTACGGTATGCTTAGTGTAGTGCTTTATATATGGATGCCTCGGTATGCGGTATTTGTTATTTTGTGGCGTGTCCATTTTATACATATATATGTATGTAGTATATTATCATTCACTAAGCGTTAGCTTACCCTCTCGTTGTTGACTTTTTTTATAGATTGCATGCGGATGGTGGCTCGGGTAAGCGCGAGGATTAGAGGACTTGCATAGTTTGCGTAGAAGGCTTGCTTTTGGATTTATTAGGATTGGGTAGCGTATCCCCAATCGTCATGCTCGGCTTTATTTTGTATTAAAAGTCTTATGGTCGAAAATTGTATTTTGATACTTAAAGGGTAATTTGGGTCGATGTGGGCCCCGGTTCGTAAACATAATTTTATTAATAGAACGTGCTAGTTTTTATATATGGAATATGGGGTTAAAAGCGTTACGCCTAAATATGTCGGGAACTAGTCAAACATTTTCGCATTTAAAGACTTTCCGGACAGTCAGGTTTGGCGCGCCGCGCCAGGTGGCAGTTCAGCAAAAAAAAAAATTATTTTGTATTTTCACGTGGTTTGTTCGTGGGTTGGTTTGGGTTGTTACAAGTGGTATCAGAGCATGGTCTAAGGGATTTAGGTGACTTGAGATAGGTGCCTAGACTTAGACTTGTGTGTGCTTAAATTGTTGCGGGACTTGTAGGATTACGGGTCGGAATGGGTTTGGTTAGTGCCTTGGCTATAGGTTGACTAACATTTATATTAGTAATGCGGATATTATTAATATGTTGTTTTGTTGTGATAATAATTCTCGCGTGTGTTTGTACCGCGTAGAATTTTGGTTGTGTTTGTGTATATCATCGAGCGAGACGGTCGTTGTACTAACGAGTCGATGCGGCATGTGTGCGTAATAAGAACTTGCAAACCTTATTACGGGTGCAAATCGTGTCTAACAAGTGATGTACGATGAGTGTTTAGCAAGATGGGGCTGTGTCGTGCGTACGGTTTTACACGTTCGTGGACTAATCGTTTTGCATTCTTTAGAATGACGACGCGAAACGAGACCGAGGCGAATGACGTGGAGTTTAACGCTATCGTTTCGGCCGCCGTTGCGGAGCAAATGAGTGCATTAGAAGAAAGAATGGAAAGGAGGTATTCCGAACTTCAAAGTAGTGGTGAAATTGAGCGTTATCTTAAGAGCTTCATGAGGACCAAACCCCCGATGTATGACGGAAAGCCGAATCCTTTGGTAAGCACAACTTGGATTTCGGACGTCGAAGGGTGTTTCCGTACTATTGATTGCCCTCCCGAGAGAAAGACGAGACTCGCTACGAGTTTGTTGCGGGGTAGGGCAAGGGATTGGTTGGATGGTAAGATTGATCTTGTCGGTGGCGAGACGTTTATGGCTTTATCGTGGGACGACTTTAAGGAGGAATTCTTTGAGGAGTTCCGAACTTCGGCCGATTTGTGGGAATTGCGTAATGAGTTGCGAAATTTGCGACAAGGATCTATGGATTTGAGTACTCTCAAGACGACCTTTATGGCGAAGGCTCGTTTTTGTCCGGAGTATTTGGGGAATGATCGTTTGTTGATGGGGGATTTCTATCGGACCTTGAATGATGACTTGAAAAGTAAAATTAGCCGGGGTCAAGCGAAATCGTTTTCGGAATTATTCGACTTGGCTAGAGGTTTCGAGTTGTATTCACGATCGAAAAAGGGTGAACCTTCAAGTGAGCGAAGGGTCGTTTCTTATGGTGCTCCGAGTAAGAGGGCTAAGGATCCGAGTGTGAGCACGGGTGGTACGCGAACGGGTATGTCGGATTCTAGTGCGGCTAGATGTTACAATTGTGGCGTGAGGGGTCACAAGTCTTGGGAATGTTCGGTACCAAAGGGTGATGGTATGGTGTGCTTCAATTGCCAAAAAGAAGGACATCGTAAGTCGGAATGTCCCAAGTTAGCGGGGATGGGTGCGGCCAGGAGACGTTAAGGTACGTTTAATTTTGATAAATATGTCTTTTAATTATTTATTAAATGCCGTTTGAGTTTGAGTTGCGTGCCTTTGTTGTGCATGTTATGCTATGGGTGACGTTCCTAATGGAAGTACCCTATGTTGATGATTGATTGACGGGCGAAGGGCGTAAGACTTGGTGCAACCAAGCATTCCTTACTATTTGGGAAACGTTTCTACCAAGCCACGGAAATGGTTTTGGTGTTTGGTTGTTAAGCGCGTGTTCGCTTTGATGTTGAAGTGACGAATCATGAGGTTCGTCAGTTGGTTGGAACCCTTGAGATCGAGTGTTTTAAATCTCGATGTGTGTTGGTAATGGAGTCTTTATGACGCGACATTAGGTGCCTCTTTTATACCTACTAGCGTGGTGTTCGACTCCGATTGTGTTGCGGTACACTTTTCGTACAAAGTGTTTAAGGGTTGGTTAAAATCCTTCGTGTGCTCAAGGTTGGAGCAAGATGTGGTAATGGGTCGTGTGAGCCCAATTGTTGGTAAAGTCTACCTGTGGTAGCATTGTGCGGTTGTACGAGTTGTGGATATGGAACGTGGTTCAAAGTGGGGGAGTTACACTCCCGCACGAGGAAGTTTTAGTGTGAGATTTCGGATGATGCTATTGGTAGATCCGGAAAATGTTGTCGAGACCTGGTTGGGTCGATTTGTGGTAGAGTACAATTTCGGATAAATTGTACTTATGGTTTGGATTTGAATCATCACCGAGGTGGTAACGTGGTAAATCTCGTTGAGAGATGATGGACGTGTTTGGCGAGCAAGGTGAAATCCTCCGGTTAAGGGAGGTGTGTGTCGGGTTCTCTTGTGGAGAATTATTATTTGGTACCTATGTTTGGTATAGGTGGTTCTTGCTCGATTATGGTATGGTTGTTTGATGAAGCATGATCTTTAGGGTCCGCTGACTTCATCATAGGAATACGTGATTGGTGGAGCATGACCTTCGGGGTCCGCTGACTTCATCATGAGCGTGGTGTTATATCGGTGAAGCATGATCTTCGGGTCCGCTGACTTCATTCGGTGTTGTGATTGGTGGAGCATGACCTTCGGGGTCCGCTGACTTCATCATGAGCGTGATGTTATATCGGTGAAGCATGATCTTCGGGTCCGCTGACTTCATCCGGTGTTGTGATTGGTGGAGCATGACCTTCGGGGTCCGCTGACTTCATCAAGGGAGTAGTGTTATGTCGGTATGGTGTAACACTATCGGGAAATGCGAAGTACCAGTGGGAAATGCGAGTACCATTCCTATGTTGAGATTGTGAATCGAGTGTGGTTTCGGATTCACGATGACGCGTGTGGTTTCGGTCATCTTAACTAAATGAATCTCGTGTAGTTCGGATTCATGGTGACTCGTGTAGTTCGGTCATCTTATTGAGGTAGTAATCTCGTGTGGTTTCGGATTACTAAGGCTCGTGTAGTTCGGCCGACCTCGATGTTGTGGAAGTGAATCTCGTGTAGTTCGGATTCACAAATGACTCGTGTGGTTTCGGTCATTGTATTGAGGAGTGAGTCTCGTGTAGTTCGGATTCACAAATGACTCGTGTAGTTCGGTCATTCCTCCGGGATAGTGACTCTCGTGTAGTTCGGATTCACTATGGCGCGTGTAGTTCGGCCATTCCCGATTGTTGTTGTGGTGAAGGTAGTGAGTCGCGTGTAGTTCGGATTCACTAGGGCTCGTGTGTTTTCGGCCAGCCTTCGTGTCGTGTGATCTATTGGTTGTTTGATACACCAATGGTAGGGTCGTAAGGACCATGTTGCGGGAACTATCGGTCGTTTTATACGTCGATGGTGGGGTCGTGAGGACCATGTTGTGGGATTAGTGAGGCGATAGCCGTGTTCCGCTCACATGTTTGTTACGGGTGTGACGATGGTTGATTTCGTACACCTTGGGTTTTACGTTTTCATAATCGTTTTGGGCGCTATCGGTTCTAGCCGTTGGATTATGATGTTACGGTAGTTGCGTATTGGTCGTATTGCGCGCTACAAGGGATGTTTAGTGATTGGTGTTATCCGTAAGGATTCGTTTGGTTCGGTCTTCATCATTTCGGGTTGTTGACCTTAGGTTGAGACTTGGTTACTTTAGCACGGTACTTGGTAATGGTACGCTAGAGGATTGATATCTCGGTTAGAGATGGGATGAGTTTCCCGATGTTAGGGAAGGAGCATGGTTTTAATGCTCGGATTGTGGATTTGAGAAAATCGTGGATGACGATTTAGTTGTTGAAGGCGATTCGTTAGGAAGAATTGCTTAGGAAGGTCGGATTGGGACTTATGTTGAGGACCGTGGAGTGTGGTCCGTTTGGTTAAGTGACGAGGATCACGAGGACGTGATCGAGTTTAAGTGGGGGAGAGTTGTAAGACCCGAATATTTATCTTGTATACTTGTGTATTATGGTGTTCAAGGGTGTGGGTTTTATTGTATATAAATTAAAATGCAAAAGAAACTGTTTCAGTAGGGTCGCGCGCCGCGCGGGTTTGGGGCGCGCCGCGCCATTTGGCGCTGACAGAATCCTTTGTTTTAAATTGGTTTAAATGAAGGGTATTTGGGTAATTTCACTTGGGGCCGGATTTGTGAGCCACATTAGCTGGTTTGGATCAGTTTTGGATCATTTTCACATCCATTCATCACCCCCACCTATCTAGAGAGAGAGAGAGATTCTAGAGAGAGATTTAGGGTTTTGGAGAAGAAGGAGGCCGTTTGGATCAAAAGCTCGAGTTCTAAAGTTGTTCCTTTCGTTCCTAGCTACGTTGTGGTAGTATTGGTAAGCTCAAACTCCGAATTTCATCTATTTGATTTGATATTCAAGTTAGGGTTTGAGTTAGTTTGATGAAAAACCCATTTAGATGATGAAATGGGTTTAGTGATGCTAGCAATTGGGTTTATTGTTAATTGTTGGTGGATTTTGGGTTGGTGAACTAATTGGTCATGTTTAGAACTTGAAATTGAGTTTAATCACTTAAGTTAGTGATTATGGAAGTATTGAAACCCATTTAGGGTTACTTGGTTGACTAACTATGACTTTGGGTCAAATTAGGGTTTGGTGGTAATTATGACCCAATTGGCGAGTTAATGAGGTTTATAAACTTAAAATGGATTAAGTTGGAGTATTAAACCGAGTTAAATGTGTTTTGGTGTCGAAACTTGTAAATGGTGAGATTTTGACCTTATGAGTCAAAATTAGGGTTTAAGTGTCAAAATGGGTATGACACGTGTTTAGCACTTGAGTTCGGGTTTAATTGGCGTATTAGGACCATTCTCACTTGTGTTAGTGATTATTGGTTAGTTTTGGGCACGGTTTGTGCTTGGAAGTGCATTTGGGTCGAAATTGCACTAAGTGACGAATTGGGTTGATTTGTAAATCCACTCTAAGTGTATTGTTGTAATTGTGATAATGGAATAGGTATTTTCCATTGGCGAGTTGCGGTTTACTTGGAAGCTTTCTTCAAGACTTCAAGGTGAGTGATAATATCCTATGTGCATATGTATGTGTAGGATGGGTGCGGGTCGGGTGAAGTGATTCTCGGCTATAGAGCTCACTTCACATATAGAAGGATTTGATGGACTTTTGTATGAGTCCAATTGGCACGGTTGTGCGTTTTGGTTGACCATCTTTGGCGAAGTACGCGTTCGCGTGTACATAATCACACGTGGTTGTGATGTGGTTGATATAACCCCAATGGCAAAGGGTATAATGTTGAGAAGTGAATCGCGTGTGTATCCGGATTCACGATGACGCGTGTGGTTTCGGTCATCTTATTGTATTGTGGAAATGAATCTCGTGTAGTTCGGATTCATGGTGACTCGTGTAGTTCGGTCATCTTATTGAGGTAGTAATCTCGTGTGGTTTCGGATTACTAAGGCTCGTGTAGTTCGGCCAACCTCGATGTTGTGAAGATAGTAATCTCGTGTGGTTTCGGATTACTAAGGCTCGTGTAGTTCGGCCAATCTTCATTGTGGTACTTGGTTCTCGGTATTGGGTTAAGGTGTTAACCTTATTCGTTTATATTGTTATATATTAATGTATTGTTGTGTTGTAGCTAACCCTCCGGGTGTAGCTATTTGGCGTTGTTCACATCGTCGTTGGTGAACTTATATTGTTATTGTATCTTTAGCTCGTTGCTTAGAGATCGTACGGTATGCTTAGTGTAGTGCTTTATATATGGATGCCTCGGTATGCGGTATTTGTTATTTTGTGGCGTGTCCATTTTATACATATATATGTATGTAGTATATTATCATTCACTAAGCGTTAGCTTACCCTCTCGTTGTTGACTTTTTTTATAGATTGCATGCGGATGGTGGCTCGGGTAAGCGCGAGGATTAGAGGACTTGCATAGTTTGCGTAGAAGGCTTGCTTTTGGATTTATTAGGATTGGGTAGCGTATCCCCAATCGCCATGCTCGGCTTTATTTTGTATTAAAAGTCTTATGGTCGAAAATTGTATTTTGATACTTAAAGGGTAATTTGGGTCGATGTGGGCCCCGCTTCGTAAACATAATTTTATTAATAGAACGTGCTAGTTTTTATATATGGAACATGGGGTTAAAAGCGTTACGCCTAAATATGTCGGGAACTAGTCAAACATTTTCGCATTTAAAGACTTTCCGGACAGTCAGGTTTGGCGCGCCGCGCAGCCTATATGGCGCGCCGCGCCAGGTGGCAGTTCATCAAAAAAAATTTTTATTTTGTATTTTCACGTGGTTTGTTCGCGAGTTGGTTTGGGTTGTTACAGAAGAGCTAGAAAGTATTTGAAAAGGACATGTTAGAAGCACTTGAGTATTTCCAAGAACACCAAGTTTGCATTTGACAAGTCTAAAGTTAGATGACATAATTGTGATGAACTTGGTCATTTTAAAAGAACATGCACGAGACCATCAAAGCCTGGTTTTCACAATCCGTTCCATACTTTGAATATTGAAGCTAACAGGAGATATATTGTACCTATTGATTTTACCCACGTGTCGTTTTTAGGGTATTTTGTTCGTGTGTAATTTGATGTGGATATTTAATGAGTAATAGTGCACTCATCATTTTAAAAACGATATATTTTCGTAAGTATTTTGTCCAATTAATTATTTTGGTAAGCTAGATACATACAAACTTTTGACTTTATATCAAGGTTGAAAAAGACGTGAGAAGGGTCGTGACAATCGGGACTTTAAAACGTCGAGACGGGAGTCGAGACGGACGTTGACTGACGTTGACTTTTTTTGGGTAATAGGAGTTCACCCGGTGAATATATTCAATGAAAAAGATCCATTATAAAGCAAAACGACTATTGGATAGGCTCTATAGACTGACGTTGACTTATATATATATGTATATTATACACATATTTTAAAGCCAAAAACCTTCGTTGACAAGTTTGTACCTAACTACCTATAATCGCTATTATCGTTAATATAATACAAAAAAGTAACACTGGCAATTTTAATCAATTTGACCGATTTTTTGATTTTTGACCGGCGTTGACCCGACCTTTCCCGCATTTGACCCAACTTTTGACCGTTGACTTAGTTATTAGAAGATGGGACGAGGTCGAGATGGGATGTTCACCAAAACGTCATACCGGGCATTGTAACGGACGTTGTTTACAACACTGTTATATATAAAAGAAAGCTATATATAACAGTGGGTATGCGGGTACACAATTTGGAGAAACAGAAATCTTACATTATTCAAAAACAATAAGAGTAGTGGTCCTATGTTACTTAACGACATTCAAGTTAAAACGTTCGATTAGATTTCGAGGAGGTCGAAGAAGAAAGCGTTTAATTGGAATGAGTGGCTTTTGAATCCGAGCATACATGATGATCACGGCTAATTATTTTCCATTTGGTGTGATGTTTTCGTTTTTATTGTATTAGTGTATTAGTATTTTCAAGCATGTTCTTCGCATGCTTCTATTTGTAATCACAAGTTATTAACAAAATTATTTGGTTGCTTTTCAAAAAAATAAAAATAAAAATAAAATAAAAGAAAGCTATACAATTATTAAATTTAATCTCAAATAATATAGCATGTGCAAATTTGTTAAATGTTATAATATTTAAATGCATAATATTTTGATGACATAACAACATATATTACACACTTAATTAAGTGTTTTTTGTTATAATTCAGTAGGCTTATAACTACCTTTAGTGGTTTGATTCTTGATGTTATAATTCAGTAGGCTTATAACTACCTTTAGTGATTTGATTCTTGATTTAGAATACTAATAATGAAGTGTAAAAGCAAAAAATGATAATGGAGAGAAAGAAAGAAACACTTTGTAAGTGTGAGAAATGGTGCAAGTTTAATGCTTTCATTCATGAGTATTTATAGCCTAAAATCTCAATATAAAAATACATACTTTGTGTACCAAAATTGACTATATGTATACACCAAAATTGACTATCCATATCTATATTATTATTATTATTATAACACTCCCCCTTGGATAGCAATTTTATTTTGTTGAAGATCAACTATAAATTACTGCCTCGTTAAAAACCTTGCTAAAGAAAACCCAGTGGGAAAAAACTTTAGCTAAGGGAAAAAGAGTGCAGCATGGAGTTGACTCCCCCTCAAGTAGACATCGCTTCAGCTGTTACATCTTTTGAACATGTCTCATGCCAATGTTATGAACGTGTGTTCTGAAAATAGCAGTTGGAAGTGCTTTCGTGAAAAGATCAGCAGAGTTTTTGCTAGATTGCACATATCTCATTTCAATCTGGTTGTCCTTAATGAGATTTTGAGTGTATGAGAAGAATCTAGGTGGTATGTGTTTTGTTCGGTCACTTTTGATATACCCTTCTTTCATCTGTGCTATGCAAGCTGCATTATCTTCATAGATAGTTGTTGGACTTTTATCGCGTTCTAGTCCACAAGAATCAGTAATGAGTTGTGTCATTGATCTCAACCAAAAACATTCTCGAGTAGCTTCATGTAATGCAATCACTTCGGCATGATTTGACGATGTAGCAACAAGTGTTTGTTTTTGAGAACGCCATGATATTGCAGTACCTCCATTTAGGAATACATATCCAGTTTGAGATTTAGCTTTATGTGGATCAGATAAATAACCTGCATCTGCATAACCAACCAAATCTTGTTTTGATTCGTTAGAATAAAATAATCCTAAATCAGTAGTTCCTCGAAGGTATCGAAATATGTGTTTGATCCCATTCCAGTGTCTTTTGGTAGGAGCAGAGCTGAACCTTGCCAACAAATTAACTGCAAAAGAAATGTCAGGTCTTGTACAATTTGTAAGATACATAAGAGCTCCAATTGCACTAAGATATGGTACTTCTGGTCCAAGAATGTCTTCTTGATCTTCACATGGACGAAATGGATCAGCTTCAACATTGAGTGATCTAACAACCATAGGAGTACTTAATGGTTTTGCCTTGTCCATATTGAAACGTTTCAAAATCTTTTCAGTATATGTTGTTTGATGTACAAGTAAACCATTAGGCATATGCTCAATTTGTAAACCAAGGCAATACTTGGTTTTTCCGAGATCTTTCATTTCAAATTCTTTCTTTAGAAGTTGAATGGCTTCATGGATCTCTTTATTTGTACCTATGATGTTAAGATCATCAACATAAACAGCTATGATCACATATCCGGATGTTGTTTTCTTAATGAAAACACAAGGGCAAGTAAGATTATTTGTATACCCTTTGCTTATCAAGTAATCACTTAATCGGTTATACCACATACGTCCCGATTGTTTTAACCCATATAAAGATCTTTGTAATTTAATCGAATACATTTCTTTGGGTTTTGCATTTGATGCTTCTGGTACCTTAAATCCTTCAGGTATCTTCATATATATATCACTATCAAGTGATCCATATAGATAAGCAGTCACAACATCCATGAGATGCATTTCTAAATTTTTAGAAACTGCCAGACTGATTAAGTACCTAAAAGTAATTGCATCCATAACAGGAGAATAAGTTTCTTCATAATCAATTCCCGGTCTTTGAGAAAAACCTTGAGCTACAAGTCTAGCTTTATACCTTGTAACTTCATTTTTCTCATTTCTTTTTCGGACAAAAATCCATCTGTATCCTACAGGTTTCACATCTTTAGGAGTGAGAATGATGGATCCGAAAACTTTTCTTTTATTGAGTGATTCTAATTCAGCTCGTATTGCTTCTTTCCATTGAGCCCAATCATGTCTATTTTGACATTCAACCATAGATGTTGGTTCTGGATCATCATCATTATTCATGATGTCATATGCAACATTAAATGAAAATTTCTCATCAAGATTTTTCATTTCATTTCGGTTCCATAATATTTTTGAATATGCATAATTGATTGCAATTTCTGTATTGACATCATCAATCTCCTCTGCAGTAGGAGTACTGATTTGTGGTTCTTCTTGAACACTTTCTTTTACTTCATTATCAGCTGATTTTCTTTTTCGAGGATTTTTATCCTTTGAACCGATTGGTCTTCCACGTTTCTGACGTGGCAAAGATTCATGAGTGACGTTATTGCCAGCTTTTGGAATTTCAATTCGAGCTGGAGTATTTACTGCTGGTATATATGATTTTGTCACCGTTTTTGTATCTGTAAATGCATCAGGCAATTGATTTGCAAGTTCTTGTATATGCATTATCTTTTGAACTTCTGTCTCGCATTCTTTTGTGCGAGGATCAAGATACTTTAATTGAGGTTCACACCATGAAACATCATTTTCTTTATTTTTCATTTCTCCCCCTAATCTAGGGAACAATGTTTCATTAAAATGACAATCAGCAAAACGTGCTGTAAAAACGTCACCTGTCATAGGTTCAATATACCTTAATATTGAAGATGTTTCATATCCAACATATATTCCCAACCTCCTTTGAGGACCCATTTTTGTACGTTGTGGTGTCGCAATTGGAACATACACTGCACAACCAAATGTTCTAAGATGGGAAATATTTGGCTCTTGACCAAAAGCAAGTTGTAGGGGGGAATATTTATGACTTGCACTTGGTCTGATGCGAATCAATGCAGCAGCATGTAAAATTGCATGACCCCATATAGATACAGGGAGTTTTGTTCTCATTATCAATGGTCTAGCGATTAACTGTAAACGTTTAATCAATGACTCGGCTAAACCATTTTGTGTATGCACATGAGCAACAGAATGTTCAACAACAATTCCTATAGACATGCAATAGTCATTAAATGCTTGAGATGTAAATTCACCAGCATTATCAAGTCTCACCCTTTTAATGGTGTAATCAGGAAAATGAGCTCTCAATTTAATAATTTGGGCAAGAAATTTTGCAAATGCCACATTACGGCTTGATAACAGACAAACATGAGACCATCTGCTAGATGCGTCTATTAGAACCATGAAATATCTAAATGGTCCACATGGTGGATGAATTGGTCCACATATATCACCTTGAATTCTTTCAAGAAACATTGGTGATTCTTTCTCAACCTTAAGTGGTGAGGGTCTAGTTATCAATTTTCCAAGAGAGCAAGATGTACATGGAACCATTGTATCATGATGGATTTTTCTATCCTTTAGTGGATGTCCATGAGTACATTCAATAATCCTTTTCATCATTGTTGATCCTGGATGGCCTAATCTGTTATGCCATAAACTGAATACACCAGGATCAATATATTTTTCGTTAACTACCATATGTATTTCTGGTACATTTATATGTGTATAATGTAATCCAGAACTAAGTCTTGGCAGTTTTTCAACCACATGACTCTTGTCAGTGATACTTAAATATTTCTCATTTTCTGTTGTCACTGACTGATAATCATACCCGTTAAGGTATATGTCGGAGAAACTCAATAAATTTCTGCTTGACTTGGGAGAAAATAAGGCATCATTTATTAAAAATTTTGTACCATTTGGTAGTATGAAATTTGCCTTTCCTATCCCTTTTATCAAGTTAGCAGGTCCTGATATTGTATGTATAGTTCCTTCCGTTGGTTTTAGATCAATAAAATATTTCTCGGATTTAAGTATAGTGTGTGTAGTTCCACTGTCTGCTATACAGAGATCTCCACCACTTGATTGATGTTGTATTCCATCAAAATTCATATTGAACTTCATATATAAGAAATAAATAGTGAGTACATTAATATTACACAATATTTTAAACGCAAATAGATAGTACTGAAACATTTAGCAAACATAATGACAAAGACAGACGATATTAAATCGTTTATTTTTCAAAAGACACACAACTTAAACATTCAAGAAATCTTCATATAAATCAGATGGTTTCTCAGTGACTGTTGGATCAATATTATCCACAAAATTTACTTCCTTTTCTTTACCTTTCAGCGAATCCTGATACATCTTAACAAGATGTTTAGATGTTCGGCAAGTATTAGCCCAGTGGCCCATTCTACCACATCTGTAGCAAGATTCTTCAGAATTTTTAGAAGAATTTTCTTCAACATCTTGTTTAATGGGCTTGTTTTGTGGTTGATATTTATATTTTCGTGGATTACTATTTCTTTGACCACCACGGCCACGACCACGACCACGTCCACGCCCATTACCATTACCATAAGGATGGTTTCTACCATAGTTATGGCTTTTGGCATGATGATGGTGATGGTTATTATAACCACGACCTTGCCCGCGTCCTTGTCCCTGTTTATAATTATTTGCAGTATTTGCTTCAGGGATTGCAAGTGTACCAGTAGGACGGGATTGCTGATTTTTCATTAATAGCTCATCATTTTGCTCTGCAACTAAGAGATATGAATTAAGTTCAGGATATGTTTTGAACTTTAGCATTCTCAAATTTCTTTGCACTGTGATGTTTGCAGCATTCATTGTGGAGAAAGTTTTCTCCATCATGTCTGCATCACTAATTTCATGTCCACAGAATTTAAGTTGTGAACATGTATTATACAGAGCTGAGCTGTATTCATTTACTTTCTTAAAGTCTTGGAACCTTAATGTTCTCCATTGTTCCATTGCAGCTGGAAGTAAAATTTCTCTTTGATTATTGAATCTGCTTTTGAGACCTTCCCATAAAACATGGGGATCTTCTACAGTCACATAATTATTTTGTAAGCATTCATCAATATGTTGATGAATAAAGCAACATGCCGTAGCTTGTTCTTTTTCAGAACAAGTGTTGTTTTCATTTATGGTTTCAAGAATGCCCATTGATTTAAGATGCATTTTTACTTTTATAACCCATGGCATGTAGTTGTTTCCAGTTGATTCTAAAGGAGTAAATTTAAGCTTTTCCAGATTCGACATTTTCTATTATCAAAAATTAAAACAAACATCATGATAAATTAGAGTCAATTTATATTCATAAGTATATAAACATTAAACATAAATTTAATATAACATAAATGATAAGTAGGTGACAGTGTCGACCATGTGTAAGCAATCATAAATAAATGTTATATAACAAAAATATAAATATTAGTAAACATAAATGAAAATTTGGCGACAGTGTCGACCATATATTTTTTCAGGTGGTATAACCGACCTATATCATTCTGGTGGTATAACCGACCATATATCATTTTGGTGGTATAACCGACCATATATCATTTTGGTGGTATAACCGACCATATATCATTTTGGTGGCAGAGCCAACCATATTTAGTATTAAGATTATCGTGCTGATAACGTGTTATAATTCAGTAGGCTTATAACTACCTTTAGTGGTTTGATTCTTGATGTTATAATTCAGTAGGCTTATAACTACCTTTAGTGATTTGATTCTTGATTTAGAATACTAATAATGAAGTGTAAAAGCAAAAAATGATAATGGAGAGAAAGAAAGAAACACTTTGTAAGTGTGAGAAATGGTGCAAGTTTAATGCTTGCATTCATGAGTATTTATAGCCTAAAATCTCAATATAAAAATACATACTTTGTGTACCAAAATTGACTATATGTATACACCAAAATTGACTATCCATATCTATATTATTATTATTATTATAACATTTTTGTGTATATTCTTTAATTTTTTTTAGTAGAACATTAAACACAAAACAATTACTTATATAAGAACATGACAAGTAAAAACAAATAAAAAAGTTCACGGATGAAATGCGCCACAACTCACCCACTCCCCTTTTGCCTTCACCTTTGCCTGAATTATAAACTACTTACAATATTTTCACATTCACAAGTTAAAGCCTCAACTTCACCATAAAAATCAACCACCCATATTTAGTTTCATTACCACATATTAGCTCAACTTGCATCTCTATTTTCTTTTTGTTGACATCAAATTTTAACTCTTTTCGTTAAGAGTACCGTGAGGTAGGACACATTAATAATGTTTAGATATATGACGGTTTTATTGTTGGCATTGGGAGGTCTTTTGCTTCTAGGTAACGGAGATTTAACAGTCGAGGGTGCTAACACCGTTAAAGTGCCCCAAGGTAACATTTCCACGGTAGAAGATGCAGCTTATTTTCATATCTATTACGGAAGCACCTTTAAAGTCATCAAAAACGACCTTGATGGAAAGAGCTATCTTCTCATTCAGGTACCAACGTATGCCGTTATCATCGTTTTCGTTTATTTAAAAGAACGAATTTTGAAATGTTATAATTTCCAAAATTTTACAAATATTTGTATTTGTATGCGTTATGAATCTATGATATACCGTGATCAAATTGTCTTCTCTTTTTCCTTTACTTCATCATATTATTGTTACGAAACTTTTAAAATAATACTATACACTAATATTGATTTCTATCAATTATAAACTATCAACTATATCTAGTAAATTCTTTTTATTGGTTAGAATAGGAAATGGACACTTATAATGTAACCACAGAAAATAATATGGTGGACATTATTAATGAAACCGAGGTAGTAATATTTTAGCTTTAATGATGTTAAAAAGTACCAAAAAAGATGTCTTAGACCCTATGTAGTTACGCACGCCGTGTAAAGCCTAAAAAGGGTTTTTTGTTGAGGTCATAAACTTACACAAAAAAGTTGGAAACATTTTGCACTCATTGCATTGCATTGCATTGCTTGCATAAACTATAATAACACGGGTTTCAAATCCAAATCCAAATAATGTTCATTCAATAATGTAAATAAAATCGCTCTTGATACACTTTTATATTTTATATTTTTGTTAGAAAAATATATTTATAAGGGTATGTGTGTGCTTGATGATGAAGTTTTGTTTTCTAGTCTAGTAGTACTAAAAAAGATATGAGAAGTTCACCCCACTTTGTCGGGACTCGATCACGGGTTTCAAATCCAAATCGACAACACATCTAAACATTCATTAATTCTTGGAGAAATTTCTAAATTAAATTCCTAAACCATCTATGTAACCACTTTGTATGATTAATGTGTCCCTACTAGTGGTATCGACCCATTAATCTTGAGATTGTGACTAAGAGTAAAATAGTATAGCTTTTGTAATTGGGTGTGCATTTGATGTTAGAAATTGAGTATGAATTGACTGTCCGGATTGATTCTTGAATCGTGTATTCATTTTCTCTATAAAGTATTTCGATCCAATGATTGTCTTGGTTTCACGAAATCTTTACAGGGATAAGACAAGAATGCAATTAGTATTTTTGGCAATGAAATCACTAATCAATTATCTCGAGAATTTGTGGATGTTTCTGTTTGCTGCCCCTTAGACCCCGCAAGGGGGCGCAACCCCCTTGACCCTCGCAATTACACTACAATTAACAGCCAACTCTTACGGGCGTGTACTCCACACTCTCCGAACCCGTTGTTAAGTATAACTAGCTGACTCTTGCATTTTAGTAAATCCCTATTAACTAAAATGAATGTTGGATGACACTAAAGTCACCAACATTTGAGACATTTTTTCCTTAGCGTTCGTATCTCTCGAATGTTATTAAGCGTTCCCTCTCGTAATTGTGCACTAGGCCAGAGACTCGAAAAGTGATAATCTTTAAAAACGTTCTAAGCATAACAATTGAACTTGCAAGTACTTCTTATTAATGGAACATACTTAGAACATTAGAACAAGTGTGAACATTGAGTTGTAGTTCAGCTGGTAGTGGTCTGCTTCTCTTATCGAGAGGTTAGGAGTTCGACTCCACTGGGCTGCAACATTGCACTCAATGTTATTCCAGACTTGAAGTATCCACCCAGATCATCTTTCGCTTAGTGCAGGGCAGCGAGGAGGAGGGGTTTTACCGGTCATGCCCTCGCATTGGTCCGGATTTTCTCCAGGACAGTAGTTGGAGGCGAGTTATGCAAATACGGAAGATGAACGTGTGAGTGGTTAAGTCCCTCTGGATGATCCCAAACTAATGTTAAAAAAAAAAAAAAAAAAAAAAAAAAAAGCCATTCGAGTGCTGAGTTATGCTTGTTGGACTCCTTGTCGTTTAAACAAAAGAATTAAACAATGTAAAAGCAATAATGAATAACAATCACAAAGAATACATTATTAACTTATATGTATATATTGATCACTATGTACAAATGAACATAGGAGACCGATATTAAATTATTAAATGAGTTTTTACTTTAGCTGACGACATCTAGCTATAATCACCTAACTCCTCTTTATTTACAGAATTATAGAGATGGATATAACAAGAAACTTAATTCCCTATGTTTAAGAAGTAAGAGTTTTTTTAATTATAGCCCCAATGGACTAAGTTTACGAAAATTGTTTATGCATGATTTGTTGTAAAAAAAGATTAGGAAGATGATTAGTGAGAAGTTAATTGGATAATTACTAGCAAGATACAAGCCATTCAAACATCTCTTAATGTCTTAAATCTATTGAAAAAAAAACTGTTCAAGTAAATCTAATATTTTTTTAGTTAATCTTAAAAATCAAGTTAAAAAAAATAATAATAATAATAATAATAATAATTATCTCTTCAAATTGGATATTTTCCCGACAATGCCCTAATTTAATCAAAGATGGGTCGATTAACACGTTGTATTGCGATTTATCCCCAAATTTAATTGGTTAAAAAAATTCAGTTAATCATTTTGAAAAAATGCAGGATAATTCAAAGATGGCAGGAAAGACCAAATATTGCACAGAAAGGATCAAATCTTTTGTCATTCCATTATCAAACTTCTCCTTGGATGTCACCTACTTTCCAGGTTCAATTTGCTTTCTCTTCTTAATTCATCTATATTTATTCATTCATTCATTTTTAAACCATAATTTTACATATAAACAATCACTGTATAGATGTTATATTGCAATTACTTAAATGACAGTAGTAACTTATACGGAGTAGTTCATATATTTCAATAATACTTATAAACACATTCAGACTATTGTTGATCACTTATAAGCTATATACACTCTTCATTTATCATTTTCCCTTTTTTGAATTTACGCAGTTTCATTCTTCGAGGTGAGATTATGCTTTTGTTTGTAAGTCTCATTGTTCTCTATATACCAATATAATTTGTTACGTATTAGTTTAATGCACATGAAGTTGTGATCTTACAACAGCTTCTAGGACTAATGCCAACCTTAAAAGGCATGACGTCAGAACCGGTAGCTTCACCATGTCTCCTTAAATTGTACAACGAAGGACAAATTCAGATGCTCAACAACAGTGAGCCAGATCAGTTTTCTCAGTTTACCGCACATTTCATCGGCTATAACAACGATCAGCAAAATCACTCGTGCAATTACGTTACTTTTGTCCCCATCGGCGAGCAATCCCCTCTTCAAGTACCTTCTCTTCTCTATATTTTAAATTAACGGGTGATCGATAAGCATCGTGTTCTACAACTGATGATTTAGAACACGATGCTAATTAATCACCCCTTTTTAAATGTTTGAATTTTTCATAATGAGATTGTTGTTGGAGTGATAGAGGGCAGAGTGGATCAAGTACTTGGGACTGTTTGCCAACTTGGAAGGGAGAGCAAATGAAATCTATGATGCTGTAAGTGCAAATGTGATACTTTTTCTGTTTGTTTACTTGTTTCAAATAAATACTCAAAAATTATTCCCCCTACTATATATTCATCGATTTAAAAGAGTCACGTTTTAGAAAATGTGACAGATCATGAAGGGTGTGCTAGTTACATTTAGGTGTATGTGTTTTTCATTGTGCAGACCTTATTAGGTCTTTTGTCTGCGTGTGTTTTTATGAAGATATAAGATAAAATAATATCTTCTGCAAGTCTTTAAACTTAGAATTATGCTTCTGATTGTTGCAACAGACACAAAAACAAACAGTCTTGATGTTTAGCCTACAGATCTTCCGACCGATCTTCAGACAAGAATATCTTAAAAAACAAACAGCACCTTAATGTTTGCTGATGCTTTTGGTTATGCAGGTTAAAAACAATTACATGTGCTTGGTTAATTCTACAGCAAGCAAGAAGCTCAACCCAATAGTGGCCTGGATGGAGTTTAGTGATGTACGTACGCCTAAAAATATGACTCTCAAGTCTCAATACGTGTGGTTTCCATATGCATATTGTCATATGTGTTCGCACGTGTTGGTAGTTTGATAATGTACCATTGAATTTAGCTATCGTTATCTTGAATCGTTCAACGCACTTTTGAAATTGGGAGCACGAAATTTATTTTGAAAAATGGATGAATTCTTAAGAAGATAATTGGGCTTACATCTCCATTTGCATCTTTCTGTTGGTGCAGGGCGTATGGTCTTTCACAAAAGAAGAATACAAGCTAAAGGTATGTCATTATCTCATTCGTTTACATGCGAAAGTGGTAATATCAAGGCTAACTGAATAAACTATTGAGACACAAAATTTGGGGTGTTGTACAACAGTACATAGTAGATGCAGGTGGAGAGAATCTGGATGAGTCCATAAACCAAAGAATATACAACATTTCCTCTATCGAAGATTTAGAACAACTTCATGCTATCTTATGCGTAAGTTTCGTACAACTCCATACAAATTCATGTTTGTACTTTTTACTCGCATTGATTGTTTCTTCTTGTAAATTAGACTGTAGATGTGGTTATTGATGCAACATTAACTTCAGACCCGATTGGCTACAACTCAACCTTGTTTCTGCAAAACCTCAACATAGATGACCAATCTTGTTTTTCGTTTCTTCCAAATCAAGGCGTTTGGAGACACGATAAACGCATGTCGACAGATTTGGCTCTTGGTATGTTCTACTAACTAAAAGCTTTTTCAAGTTTTTTCTTCTTCTTTTTTTTTTTAATACTATCTCTGTTTTGTTTTCAAGATTGGTACGATGGAGCAGTGTCCCAACCACAACTAGTCCTTGCAGACCTAAAAGAAATTCTGTTTCCGACAGGAAATTATACTACTACTTACTTTAGAAACCTCTTAAAGGTACTTGACTTTCTTCATTTTTTTTTTTTTTTTTTTTTTTTTTTTTTTGCGAACTGATATTGTACATTGTTGTAGTTGAAATATTCAACTTAATAGTGTTTATCTGTATCTCCAAAAATCAGGATGAACCGACAATTAGCCTTGGTCTTGATAGCTGCAATCGTGATACTTTAACTGCCATGGAGCCAACTATAGTACCATGCTCATAGAATTTTGTATTTCGCTTTAAGTTGTTACTGGGATCTGTTCATTTTTTAGGAGGTCTATTAACTCTGTTACCTTTTGTTTGTAACAATTGTGGAAACTTAAATCATATTAATCTGTTTCAAAAGAGTTTAATGTCAAATGTAGATTATGAAATTTAAGTTTAATTCATTTTCAAAGGCATATATATCGTGTAATACGAAAAAAAGGGTACAACAAGAGTCGAAATCGCCCATCTCGCGAAAGATTCATTTCTGTAAAAAGGGTTATCCATGTAACAACCAAGACTATAAGGGTAATTTCGGCATCTTATATGAAGATGGGGGTAGCCATGTAACTTTTTCACACTTTCCTACATGAATCATGTTGCAACCAACAATAACCAAGGAACATGTAAAAACACCACTTCAAGATTTTCACTTTTGCAGTTTTCCACCAGAAAACACTCCTTTAAACACATTTCCCACATGCATAAAGCATGAAATTAATGTGCAACAAAGTTCTATAAGCATTAGTCATGCATAAACAACATGAATTTCACCCAAAAAATTATTAACAATTAATTATTACTTAATTTCTTACAAGAACCTCAGTAATGCATCCATACATACATGGTGAGTTTAGACACACACATGTCAAAAATGAACCAAAGAAGGCTTATTTTTGCTAAGTTACCTTTACTAATTTCCGCCATCCTAATCGTCATCTTCATCATCTTCAATCTGTCTGCAAAAGCCCCGTTTCAACTTTCGTCAGGTGTACAATACTACCCATCAACAAAGCAATTCAGCCTTCTGATAGGAATCCTAACTAGAGCAGATAACTACGATCGGCGCCATTTCCTACGCTTAATCTACGGAATCCAATCCTCTCCTTTAGCCCAAATAGACATCAAATTTGTATTCTGCAACCTCACAAAACCAGAACAAAGAGTTTTAATATCCTTAGAAATCCTCAGATTCAATGACATTATCATTCTCAATTGTCCCGAAAACATGAACAGTGGGAAAACATACACATACTTTTCTTCACTTCCTTCAATCCTATCTCAACCGTACGATTATGTCATGAAAGCAGACGATGATGTCTTTTTGCAACTGTCACCGCTCGCATCATCATTACATCCGCTTCCAAGATCAGATATGTACTACGGATTTGTGGTCCCTTGTCAAAGTATGAATCCTTTTAAGGAATATATGTCTGGAATGGGGTATATATTGTCCTGGGATTTAGTAGAATGGATTGCGAAATCGGTAATTCCTAAAAATGACACTTTTGGCCCTGAGGATAAGCTGGTTGGAAGGTGGTTAAATAGTAGCCACAAGGCACGAAACAGGTTTTCTAATAAGCCTGCCATGTATGATTATCCGCGCACAAATGGAAGATGCTCGCACGAACTTATTCCTGATACTATTGCGGTTCATCGGCTCAAGAGATGGGATCAGTGGCTTGCAGTGGTTCGGTATTTTAACCTGACCAACAAACTTGTGCCATCTAAACTTTACCATGGCTTGGATTAATATTACTGGCGTTCAAAATTATTCATTTGAAGTAATATCTACTTAAAAAACACCACAAACAAAGAATGTGATTATTTATTTTCATTTAATGAATATTAGTTCTAGAAGTGATACATTAAATCGGTATTTAATCGAATGTTACATTTTTTTTTTTTTAATTTTTTTATACAAATTCATGTACGCAAATTGTTTAGCTCATCGTAGCAAATTGGTCAAACCAGCTACGGGTCTTGGAAGTAGAAAGTTTACGAAGTCATATGATCTTGAACTCGCGAGATTGATTGTCAGCAATATTTTAAGCTCCAAACAGCCTAAGTTTAAGCAAGAAAAGACATTTTTAAATTTAACCGTTTTTTTTTTTTTTTTTTTTTTTCAAAACTAAACTTGGTAAGGACAGGTTTTCGATTTTACCTTTGCAGCCTGGATTGGCTACGTCTGTCCAAAAAAAGAAAATATAACCAACAATTAGTTAGTTGTCCATATACGAAATTTGATAACAAAATTAATGGCTGTAAATTAAGAAAATTAAAAATGACTTGCCTTTGCATTGGCTGAGTTGAAGGTTTTCTTATAATCACTGGTGAAGGTTGAGCTTCATCACTAACAATCGGCACAGTCCTAACCTGTTGATAATTACATTCAAAAATCACTTTACAAAATCCTTTTTTCCAAGCTTTATTAAAAAAATTTAGACAAAATAAATATTTACCAAGTTCTTATAATGCAGATTGTAGAACAGTTCAATGTATCTCTGTTTCGCTTCTTTCTGGTCCTTGTTTAACAGCTTCCAAAACGAGTAAACGTTTCCCATATTCAGCACTTTATTTGCATAAATCTTCCATGTATAACTAAAAAGACATAAACAACTTTTAAGTAACGAATATATTATATACCGTCCGTTTATATCAAGGTTTAGTTATCTGATTACCATTCGTATATACGCTTCAAACCACCTTCCGAAATTTTGTTCCAATATCCATCATCCTCTTTACATTTCTGGAAAAAATCAGCAATCTTATTGCTAGACACATCACCATAATTAGGATCAATTTGGAACCCAGATACACCATCAACGATGATCTCAGCGGGCCCACCTTGATTGGTAGCAAAAACGGGCAAACCACAGTTCATTGCCTCAATAACCGTGAGCCCAAACGCTTCATACAAAGCCGGTTGCACAAACGCACCCTTTGAATCAGCAATACAACGATAAAGCTCACTGTTCCTGTTTCGATCAGTTTGTGCTGATATCCATCTTATTTGACCTTTTAGTTGGTATTTTTGAATCAACAAGTGCATTTTCGTAATTTCCGCCATCTCTTCTCTATCTTTCGATTTCGACGGATCGAAGAAACCGGCAACGATAACGAGATTAACCAAACTCCTGAGCCGCTTGTTCTCACCGAACCATTCGGTTAACCCGGTTATATTCTTAACCGTATCCAGCCTTGCCATTGAGAATATTATCGGTTTCTGTTTGTCTTCTAAGTATCCACTATTTACATAACATTAATGAGTTAGGAAGCTCGTGCGTTGGCAGTCGGGATAATAAATTTTTATAAAGTAAAAAAGTAAAAAGACAAAAGAGCTGACGGCAACAGGTTACTATTCACTTCATTTCAGGTACTAGTATAAGGGATTATTTATAGTGAGTTGAGTTATTTAACTTACATGTGTTCATCGTTTTCGACTTTACTATAGAGTAGTTCTTCAATGGCGGGTCGAAAAGAAGTGAACCGCTTCTCTGTTTCGGTGTATGGAAAATAGACAGTCTGATCAGCTCCAGGAGAAGCAATGTTGAATTTTGGATCAAAAACGTTGATGCCCGAAACAACTCTATATAGCCCTGGAAGTGTAAATGATCCATGGCTTTCGTACTGACCGGGTCTATCTTTACTGAAACCAAATATCAAAGAGGCTTAAAACTTATAACCAACATATTTTGTCAAAAAAATTGGTAAATGTGTCTCGACCCAACACGACTAAAAAATTTAAGATGAAAAATGGGTCTCGACCCAAACAGACCCAACCCGGCCCGGTTCTCGACCCAACCCATTCAACCCGTTTTAAAGTTGACCTGTTTCAACCCATGACCAGTTTCGACCCAAACCCATTTGATTTTTGACCCAACCCGACCCATTTGGCAGGTATAGTGGTTATAATATCAAACCTTCCAGCAATTTCTTGGAAAGTGCTGGTGATGATGAAATCTGCTGAATTCATTGCAATCATATCAGCTGTAAATTGACAGGAAAAATGATATTTTGGGTCCAATTCTTTCCATTTCAAGTCTGAATCTTCGTACTTTGTCTTCTCTAAAGCGTGTGCAATCGTTCCCTGCATAATATTGAAATCGTATAACCACTTTCACCAATTACACATAGAAAATTTCTTAACGATTGCTAATCTTTACAAAAACATGAACACAATTACACAAACATACCAATGTGGTTCCGAGTTTGTTAGCCATAAGAGACGCAGCCAAATTTCCGTCGGTGTAGTTTCCGATAATAAGATCCGGTTTACCTTCCATCATTTCAATAATTTTTTCGCTTGCATCCTGAGTGAACTTCTCCAGATACGGATAAATATCGAACCGAGACACCCATTTGCGAAGAACACCTTTTTCGGTCCTAAACGGGACTCTAAGAATGTGTGAATGTTTTGTATTAAGAACTGGTTCCAGCACCTGGTTACACTTGGTCCCCTTGGCATCAGGAAGAAGTCGAGTCACCTGATTCGAACACAATTTATAATTTTAATATATAATTTTATGAGTCAATCTAAAAGGATAAATAAATGAAAGTATTTATTTTATCTTACCACAAGAATTTGGGGCTTGTAGTTGAGACCTTGCTGCTTAATCCTAAGGAGCAATTCCTCTTCCAAAGCAACAACTTGATCCAAAACATAAACTACTTGCCCGCCCGTATCGGGCAACCCAAGAACATTAGATTGACCAAAATACCCATGAATCGAAAACAATACGACATTGTATATGCTTGGAACCCTGCTAAAGAATTTTTCCAGGTTTACGGGATCGGGTGCTTGAAGAACCTCCAATAGATACCGAATGGTTTCCCCGACCCTTTCTGCATTATCTCCCCATCCCTTCTCTAAACCCCATTGGTTAAACCTAAATAATCATGGTTTTCATTAAGCAACCAGAAACTCAAGTACAATTATACATATAGATACAGATATACAATCATAGTATATTATTATACCTAAGCTCGAAGCTTTGATATGGCATATCGTTTGGCAATGATGAAACTGCAGCGTGAGCTACTATTAGAGCCCCTTGAAGCTTTGAAATTGTGTTTAGTGTATCATTTATCATAAGTTTCTGCACAATTAGTTGTGAAGGGTTACAAAGTTAAGTAAATATTTTGTAGATATTTAAATTAAATCATTTCATACTTCGTCTTGATGATTTAGCGAGAGTAAGTAATCAACAAGCAGCTGTTGGGTGCCAGGTTGAGCATAAAGCTTAGAAGTAATGAACTTTGACGCAAAGTTAACTCCATTTCCTATCGAAGAAGATAAGCTCATTGTAGGCAATTTGAAGTCCATTGATCCAAAGTCAATCTCCAACGCATTTTCTTCGCTAGCCCTAAATAATTTAAACTTCATTAAAAGCTTGTATAATTTGTGAACATGTTTTTAAGAAAACTTAACCATAACAGGTTTTGATACCATGATTCATCAACGATCGTTTCCTTGAACTTCAAGTAATCTGTAGCAGTGATCCCATCAACCGACAGATCATTAGAGTTGACTTTAACATACTCCCAAAAACCAGGATTTGGCCTTATAGCAAAGGCTACATAAGGCGGAACAACAGCTGCTTCCTGTAAATTTACATTAAGAGTCAACCAATACATATATGTGCAATTTATGCATACATGATAGTGTATATATATACCTGAGTTGTGCACAAGATGTAGCCAAGTAAGCCTTCCAAGACCTGATCCTTTTCGTTCTTGTCTTCAATGACACTTTCCATTTCTTGCATCAAATGATGGAGTTTCATCATTCGTTTTCCCTTTTCGACGTACTTCAAGAAGCATTTTTTCATATGATAACGACTCTGCCTCAATGCTTCTGGCATGGTGTCGACTACTGATTCGGACCGTTTCATAATCAAAGTTGAAGAAGCCATGATGAAGTCTTGTGTTGTTAAAGAATGTGGACAAGTAATACAAAGTTACAAACGAACTTTGATTTTGTTGCATTCATTTGAAGTTTATAATATATATATATATAGGAGATGTTTTGTGTTGAACTGGTTAAAAGTTTAAAGGAGATTGCTTTGCTTCTGGTTTTGTCAAACATTTAGGAAGGGATGGTTTTCAGAAATGTATGATGAAGGTCAAAGAATGTTAAAAGGAAAGAACTTTTTGTTTTAGGGGACAATCAAGTTTATTTGATTCCTAGTTTCCTAGAGACAACTTATATTATATTATATTATATTAAATCCAATATTAGGGTCATAATCAAGAAGGAAGCACTTTTTTGGGAAGGGGAATCAACTTTTTTTTTTTTTTTTTCATTTTTTGAAAAAACTTTGTTCACGAACATCTACACTATACATTATAATAAAAGCTTAATTGAGATATCATAAAAAATTTCCTTGAATTATAACCATTGGATTACTAAAAAGACATCCATTACCCATATCATCTAACCATCCATTTCTATTATTGATCAATAAGTCATAATTAGCTTTTAAACTACCCTAAATACCCTTACTAATACGGGAGAAAAAACACAGATTAGGGGGTTACGATATTATCTTATACTGACGACATCCATACAAACTATGAAACCCTACTTTTCTCCCTAAAATCGTCGACTAAATCAAAATCAACCTTAAAGGTTTCGTCCAAAATTTAGAGAAACCTAAATAATCTACGTTATTTTGAATCACATAAGCAGCAATGACCAAAACAATAGCATACAATCAGCCGTACGAGGGAGAAGACGAAAGCTATACATAATTCTCATAGCAGTTCAGGTGTTAACACTTCATTATATTCGTTTGTTTGTTCAAATTATTGTTAATTATGATCGTTCTATGTCCACCCTAAACCCTAATTCATTTATAATTCATTACCTATATTTGATTGTTGTTTATAATTAATTGATTTTTTTTTCAAAATTCCTGCATCAATCTCCTTCATCGAACCATACACTAACGTATTAAAGATTCAGAATTAACTTTTTTGTGTTTATTCTTATTGGTTCTTATGTTTACTATAATTATGTTTAATCAGGTATGTTTTCGTATCGATGGTGATTTATTATTTTTTCGGCTGCACGCAAGGTGTTCGATGTAATGTCGGTGAGAATTTTAGGGACTGTATTCTAATCATGGATCTAAGGTACATTGAACGAGGTTATTAAACGTCAAATCTTTCATTTTCTTTTTCTGATTTATATTTATATTTGTTTTGGAAACAAATGTTTGTTGATGCAAGTACGGAAGATATGGATGTCGTTACTTGATTATTATATGATACGATTCTTTTAGTTTTTTATTTGATATGCATATGTTTTTTCATTACATGTTTTCTTATGAATACTTGAAGATACTTAAGTTGTATCATAATTGATTAATGCTTTAACTTGGAGGTTTATTTTTCTTAGTATCATGATTAGTATTAGAAAATCATGCACATTAAACCCCTACCCAAAATGTGGCATTTTTCACTAACTTAGTTCCAGGAATCCGCTTATTTAGTGATAGTTACATTCATTATCCACATTTGGGGTTACATGATACACTATTGGGGGCAGATTACTATTAAACAAAATCACCAGCTCACTTATTTGCTTGATGAATCGGGTAATACTATTTATATCGAGTACTATGGGTGAAATAGGAAAAAAGAAAAGATTAAATGGAAACGATGAAATAGACACGTCTATAGGGCTGATTAAAGTTGAATTATTCATGTAAGCTTTACTAAATACAATGACATAGACACTCTACATACTTGCATATTTGTATGGACATTTTCCAGAAAAATTTATCTTTGGGTACTGAATCTACTCAATGCGAAGAAGGTAATATGGGCGGGTCAGGACCTCAAGCTATGAAAAAAATGGTCAACTTTTTGTTATGGGTCACAACGAGTTGGGTTGACACAGACAAAACTTTATTAACTTATCGTCAATTATGATTACATGTGTTTTAGTAATTTGATAAAGGGCTAACTTTTTTGAAGCATTATTTAGTAGGTCTAACGCAAGAGAAATGCACTTTGGGCAACCCAAAACGTGTATGAACAGCCGAAACATTTGTTACCTTGAGATTCTGATTCCAAGTATTTTGGAAGTTCAACCTATTTATACAGATGTTAAGTTCGCTATGTGATAACCGTCGAGTCAGGTACGTGAATTATTGGAAGATTTGTATCAGATAAGTTGTTTCATTAACTCAAAACATTTGTTTCTTTAAACGAGTACAAATCTTTTACTTGGTGATGACGCTAAAACAGGAGGTAACATCTTTTAGCCCGTGCAACCCACAAAACAAATACGGCGCATGTGTTTTGTGAGTATAACAATTGGTGGTCTACTTTGAGTGGAGCTTTTGGGTTGAATTTTGTGAGTTCTTTTGGGTTTGAGCATTATCAAAATTAGTATTGGTTTACGTACTTGCGGAGAATTGTGTGGCCCTTTTCACCCATCAAACCATGGTTGGAGACAAACTGGGTGGTATTTTAAAATTTTGAATTAGTACAGTGATTATATGTGGGTCACAACGGGTTGGGCAATATGGGCAGGTTGTTCTAAGGATTGGTCACGATGGGTTGGGCTAAAAAAAAAATTTGATTATAATATTAGGTTAAAAATGATCTGGGTCAGTATGGGTTGACTCTCCTTTAAGCTTTTACAATTTGATGTCGGGTCCCGTGTTATTAGATTAATAAATTGAATCGTTTGGTGGTGGCAATATGGGTGGGTTGTGCTAATGTTGAGTCACTGGGGTTTGGGTTATTATATGGGTTAAAATGGTCTGGGTCAGTATGGGTTACCTCTTCATTTAGCTTTTTATAATTAGATGTTAAGGTCCATATCGACAGTAAGTACACAGCCTTTGTACAAAAGTCTTATGTTCTATGCCGCATGTTTGAATTCATTCACGAAAACTGTTCAATATTATATGGATCTAATTTGGAAATTAGATGATGGGTTTACTGAGCATATATGAAGGTTAATACCTATACTTTGTATAGGTTCAATATTTCGGTACGTGTCGTGTATGAGAATGGTTCAGCCTCATTGACACTGTTTGAAAGTGACCTACAGAAGTCTTTTTACAAACAGCGTACTACTGTACTAGCTCTGCAAGACTATTTTGGAGGATCAAGACATCCCCGGATGATCTTGATCGGATTAGCGGGATGAAATTGGTGTTCAAAATTTCGGTCAACAAGTATAATCAGAAGACTGGATCTTCTAATTATACTCTCGAAGAGGCTCAACATCATGAACAAACTTTGTCTCTGTTTAAGGAGAAATACGGTGTGCACGAGGTATCACTGCATACAATAATATAACCACATTTAATTATGTACATGCTGTTTAATTGTAATTTCTTTGTTATTCACAATCATATTACACCGTGAACTACTTTGGTACTTTTTCCCTTCAGGAAATGATTCACATATCAATTACGGTAATCAAGATGCATCCTTGTCTAACATCACTTCTTCTGCTAAGGTATAGATCAACAACTACGACTATTTATCGTCTTCAACACTTATAAGCTTTTCTTTTGTAAGTAAATTAACAATTTCTTGATTAATTATGATTTTTGCAGTGTGGATCATCCAACACTGGAGAAACATTCGTGTCGTTGATCATACTGTTAATGCTGCTGACAGCCACCTATAAAAGTAGAACCTAAAGCAACCCCGTTGTCTGTTAAGTCTTCCACTTTAAAAACCAAGAAGTCATTCATCAATGACATATGCCGTATCGGTTAGAACTTAGTTTTGTAGTCACTTTGTTTTTGATGACTGTTGATACTACAATGCTTACTGAATACTGATTCACACAATTATCATTTTTCTATTATTTGGGTCTGCTACATCTTGGTTTTAGTAATTATCTCTTTGTATGGTGATTTATAATTGAACAGAATATTCGAAACCGTTGTGTTACAATTATAAGTTAACATTTAGTTGAATTTCATCTTTGTTACTTGACTACTCCGTATAAGATCAGGCACACTCAATTCAATACTGTCATGACTTTCGTATAGACAATAGACTCGGTCTCAAATACAACTGACCAAGGCAATAACGTCTCCTATTGGATGTTTATAGAGCGTTTGACTACTGTTTTAAAATAACTTTAACCTTCTTATTAATTAATAATTATATTACTTCAAGTGATGCCTTTTTAGTTCTCGAGTTTTTGTAATGAGCGAGATTGTAGCTATTTATATGTTACAAGGAAAAACGTTTTTGTTTAATGTGTTGTTCTTCTCCAATAACACTCAGATGTAATTCAACAGATGTTTTAAAACGCACTGCAAGGCACAAGCTCACGTCTTGAAAATATTTTAATCTCATTCTTATGTAGGCTGATAAAATCTGTGAAAGAGCTTAAATGAGATGCGCAATGTACTTACCGAAAGACAAAATGTTGCTTTAGTATTAACACTAAATGACTACTTCAAACAATTTGTTGCATTGAGTAATCTATGGATACTCCAGCTTCGGTGTACCTGATGACGAGCACTAAATTGTGAAGTTATATTTACTAAATTGATAAACATGCTTTATTTTGTTATTAACGTTCATATGATCGATTTTGATCGTGATAATGATTTTGGTTATGCTTTCGATTTAGTTGCAAAATGTGTGCTATTTTTTAGTTTGAAGTATTGTGAACCTGCAGGGCACCTAGTGGCGAAATTTTTGTTGCTAAAAATTTTTCATATTTTGCCCCCAAAGCTTTCAGATTTTGCCCGAAAACCTTCGTATTTTGCCTAAAAATCTCCATATTTTGCTCAAAACATCAATATTTTGGCAAAAAAAGTTGCTCTGTTTTTTTTTTTAAAAAAAAAATTCTCCCTCGGTAATTTTTTTGTTTTGTTTTCGCCACTGAGGGCACCAAATGTTGTTGCCCAGCTACTTGGCATGATGGTGGCACATTATCAACGTGTACAATAATTGGTCAAATGATTTGGGTTGAACCAGTTAGGTTGTTGCGAGTTAGAAACCTACCAGGTTATGTTGGGTTGATTTGAAAACACATTTTTGAAATAAATTATTCGCAAAATGTTTATAATATATGGATTGACAAAATGCCTATAATATGTGGATTGACTTGTCATTGCAGATTTGCAGGATCCAGTTGAAATTTAGGATTTTCAAACGATATTGTGAAAATAGCATCTGCCTATTATCGCTAGCGTGATTGTTTCTCTTCCAACTATTATAGGTTTGTACATCTTGATATGTGAAGGTTTCGAGTTTCCATACATAATTTAAGAGATACGAAACTTTAAAAGAGCATTGGATCAATACATACAAGTTTTATAACTCATCTTATTGTACATTAATTAGAGTACTCTTAAAAATACATCATACCTAAAATGATTATATTAACTCTTTATACTAACCATATTCTTTACTTCAAATGGCAAATCTTGCAAGTCTAAGACGGGATCCACAAATTCAACCAGTTTACCTATTGATCCATCAATTATATACGAAATAAAGGGTTTATTGCATGTAAAGAAATCTTTTGGTTAAACAATCTTAGTTAAATCCTTTGGCCGAACCTATACAATTGAAGTTAATTGTATAGCAGAACTACAAATGGACCTACATATAAGATGATCTTGACGGTAACGCTGATAAAAGAGACATCATTTTGGAAACTCATAAAAGAGATTTACAGCGTATAAGTGAGCTACATCCTTCTCATCTTACTCTCCAATAACCCTTATTATAATCGTATGCGAAAGGTGGATACATGATAGACATTTTGCATAAAAGTGCAGAAATAGAAAACGATGTTGGAAACATTTGTCTCACTATACGCGACTTTTTTGCATATCGATTACAACTTAGAGTTAATGAAACCTCTTTACGTTGTTACATACACATTTTTCTTTGTGGTAATTCTTTGACTTAAACCCGCAAATTTTGCGGGTCTTAACCTAGTTATAGATTAGATGAAAATATGAATATTTAAAACAGACACTTTGTGATGAATATCATTATTTTGGCGGGAAAACGCTCGAAGAAAAAAATAAAAACATTCAATGCATTGAATGTTTTGCTGCTGAGTTTATTTGCATCGTTTTGTTTTCATCTTGTGTGAAGTGTTTTTTTCAAATTTAACCCGATTTAGAGTTTAGGGTTTAGGGTTTTCGGGTTTACGGAGTAAACCCTCAACCCAAAACCCTAAACTCTAAACTCTAAACCGTTCGTGTTAAAATATTCAATCTAAACCCTAATTTCTAAACGCTAAACCCTAATTTCTAAACCCCAAACCCTAATAGCTAAACCCTAATTTATAAACCCCTAATTTCTAAACCCTAATTTCTAAACCCTACTTTCTAACCCCTTAAAAAAAAAACTCAGCAGCAAAATATTCAATGCATTGAATGTTTTTATTTTTTTCTTCGAGCGTTTTTCCATCAAAATAATGATATTCATCACAAAGTGTCCTTTTTAAATGTTCATATTTTCATTTAATCTATAATGTTCGTGAACAAAGTTTTTTCAAAAAACGAAAAAAAATTACTTCCCCTCACTTCTCCCAAAAAAGTGTTTCCCTTTTGATTAAATCCAATATTATAGTACTACATTTAAACAAGTTAATACATTTTTTTAAATAATAGTACTACATTTTAAACCTTATTATTATTATTATTATTATTATTATTATTATTATTATTATTATTATTATTATTATTATTATTATTATTATTATTATAAACTTAAAAGTATTAAAACTTACAAAAAATTAGTGGGAAGCCTAGAGACAATCTGGGCCCCCACACCTCTAGCAATAGCAAACCTATCCTAGTAAAAATATGAGCAGCAGCACCGGCACCAATATTTTGCGCCATCGAACTCTTCTGAACCCGCTTTAGCAAAGAAACAGCATCCTTTTCTAATTCCCCAAGGGAAGAAAATGAGAAAGGAATGAAACCATAACCAATCGCCAGACAACTAGATTCGTACTTGACCCGCTTCCTACGAGCCGCATCAACCACAGCACGTCCAGGGACAAAGTCAGAAAGCCCAGACTGTGTCAAAGGAGAAGGCCCTGTCAAGTCAACACAAACATCGCGACCACAATTCCAGGAATAAAGTAACACATCTGCAGGTCTGAAGGCCCTGTCGTTCCCTCCAGACAACCCAATGTCAACCTCCTTTCTCGCTGAAATCCCAGATCGATAACAAACATCAACAAAAGAATCCCGAACAACATATTATTATTATTATTATTATTATTATTATTATTGTCTCTTTATATTATAATAATAAAACTAAAAATAGATCATATAAAATTCAAATCATTAATCCTAACCTTCCATTGTTATTAACATCTATAATTTAAAATGTTCAAATCATGACCTCATAAATTAACCTTAATCTATCTAAAAAGGACGGGATCAATTGGAAAAAAAAGGGGTTCTAAAAAATAGATCTCATTAACAAACAACCAACAGCATAATTACCCTAATTTCCTCTCACTAAAAAAAATACGAACATCAATTCGATCCTGAATTCTTCCTTTAAACCTACATTCAATCGCATACCATCAAAAACACACGGTACAAATAAATCAAAATATGGGTTCCGTAAGAAATCAATCAGTTTCCACATTACCCAAAAAAAACCCTAACCTTCTTCCCCAAAATCGTCGACGAAATTAGGGTTTTTGTTGTAGGTGAAATTAGGGTTTTGAAATTAATATAATCGCGTGCAGTTTAGTTTAAAGGTATGCTTTTTTTATCATCTTTAAATCGTTTATGATTTTCGATATAGATTAAAATATAGCAGACTAATTTATCGGTTTCGATTAATATTCAAAATTTTCAATTCTGTTCATACGTATTTGATATTGATATAGGAATATTTCTACCATTTTTTGTTATAATTGATGATCTTATCATGGACTGATTATAAACATGTTTTGGAGTTTCTGCTATCTGATGATACAAGAAAACATATGGGTTGTTTTACACTCCGAGTTAAAGTTCATATATAGGGGTTATTTATCCAGCTAATATAGTGATGAATCAACTTCTCATTAATTGAATATTGGTAATAATCACCTTTGAATACAACTATTATACTTTACCAATTAAAGTTTATTTTCAATATTATTTTCTGTTTCTGATGAATTTGATGATGATGATAATTATGAATTTGACGATGATAATTATGAATTTGGCGATGGTAATCTCAAAATGGCACTTAAAGTACTAAGTTACCTACGCTATTTACACTGTTTTTTGTTCAATTCACCTATGTTATTTACAGTGTTTTCATTCAACAAATGGTTGATGTATTTTTTTCGTTTATGGATCTGTTTTGTTTGGTGATGTTAAAGTTACATTTTCGATTGTTCACATAAATTCCTGCTTCGATTACTGTTTTTGTTATCATAATTTGCCCCTATTTTATAGCACTGGAGTAGCCGTTCATTGGGTGTAAAATCCTCTATGTCATTATAAGCAACGGTGGCCGCTAACGTTGAGGTACCAAGATGCTCTAGGAGCCCCCCTCCATTGTGGTGGCTTGATCATCTGATACAATCGGACTCTAAATTTATGAACTAATCCATATAGATACAACCTGAATTACGCTTTAACATACGTATCAGACATTTTGATGGGTATAATAAAATTAATGTCAAGCTATTAGTATGTATTAATATGTTTGATTCAAAAGGTCAAAGTTATGTGACAAATTATGAACTGCACTTGCAGGCTTAGAAGCAATCTTTGCAGACATTGGTTACTTCTCTTATGCTGTAATTCAGGTACAATTTAATTGGCCTTAAATGGGCTTCTTTAAATTTTGGTGCTTGATATTTATTGTAATGTTTTAAAATCCCCATCTTGCCCTCACATATTACGTTCACATTGCTGGTTTATCTTGCAGTAGTACTTGCTTACATGGGTCAAGCAGCATACTTATCAAAACATCACCAGAATGCCGTTTAAACAGCAATTACTCTCTGGTGGTCAAAAGTTATTGTATTAAGAGAAACTGGAATCTGATGAACCTGACTTCACGGCACTTTCAGATGAACCTCAAGAAACAAGAAAGTTCACTTCTGAGCTAAAGAAAATTGAGTCATATATCTTTTCAAGAATTGTTGAGTCTATATGGTGCCAGGTACAAACTTTTATTACCTGTACCCTTATTGTATAGATGAGGTCCTGAAATTATCAAAGGTAAAAGTTCGATTGCAATTTCTCTTTAGTCTCACTAATGTCTGAAAGGCTCGTGTATGCAGAACATGATTGCTGATATGCTAAAAAATGAGGAAACCCACAAGCTACTTGGACCTATTTCAGGTGACCAGCAAGGTATATCATTCCCCGTCCTGAGACTTTAAAGATAAGTGGCACGTCCAACAATAGGTAAGCTTATATTTATTTATGGTTATTTTACTACGTTTGGATATAGGCGGCAAAAATGAGCGGGTCAAGAATGGTTATTTTACTATGTTTGGATATAGGTGGCAAAATTGAGCGGGTCAAATAATAAACATTTATCTATCTTTTTATTTTAGTTGTGTTGCATTTTTAAACTCTAAGATTAGTACTCTTCTATCGAGCTAAAATTAACCAAAATGTCCACCCTTGACGGCTTGACCCTTGGTTATGAAGCAAAGAAAGATTGTAGAATTAATTATTATGGAAGAGCAGGTAACTTTTGGTTGCACTTCTCTTCTCTTAGCTCATTAAAATACTTCAGCTATGGTTTAAACTACCGTGAACGCACAGGCTCATACACGACAAGTAAATAATATGTCCTAACTATGCATATGTTGTATGTAATTACATATGTCTGACTTATATATTTGTTGCAGGCTTATAAGGTCACAAGATGATGGACGTCTTTCTGATTGCAATGACAGGATCAAGTTTTGCTGTTAGGTTCAGAATGTTTGAATAAGTTTTCTTTACAATAAAGGGTATATATATTTTGGCGAAAAAACACAATTATTTTCAGTTTACTTCACAAGAGTATGTTTTAGTAAATATTAGAATTATCAGTATGCTTTTTGTGATATGTAACATCTAACTAGCAATTATTTTGAAATCAATTAGTGAATTCATTAAAACATTTACAACTGTTATTACTAACACATCACTACATCAGTGACCATATACTTTGTTATCGAATTTCCTTTACAAGTGCAAAAGTTGACCAATTCATTTTGGATATACTAACGCGCATAAACTTTTCTTGAAATGAAAGGGGTTCAAATTGCTTTATAATCTCTTTAGTTGCTTTACAAATTTTCAAATTTAGCTATAAAATTTCATTCCCTAATCGTTATGAATCCTAATTGATTTTAAGAATGCCGTTATAGGTGAAACTTATGATTTTTTTTTCCGTTTAGATCCTCAACAGTTACGTACTACGAATCCATTGTATATGTTTGTTTAAGTCAAATTTGAGAAATACTTTTCGTTCATAAGCTTGATACTTGGATAATGATTTTGATGGGTAACAGGTCAAAATGGATGTAATTAGTTTGGTATGGTTGGAAAAGAGTTGGGAGGGTTGTGTCAATTTCCAAACATTTATCGCTTTACACATGTAGTTGTAATGAAAATATACACACATAATGGATACGTTTTAAGCATTATGGTTTTGAACCATCTGTTATTTGCTTTTTTAAGGTTATTACTTGATTGCTTTATTATCGGTAATTGAACATTACAAAGTGTTTTGATTTTTTAACAACCTAATAAATACTACTTATAAACTATAATTATTTTGACAATTCAATTTTTAATTCGTCTCTAAAAAATTCCGCGAATTCGCGGGTCTTAAGCTAGTTATTATATTATTTAATTTAATTTAATATTTATCTTAACAAATCTCTCTATACGGTCATAGTCACGGCCTCCTTTTTTTCTCTATATAAAGACTCCCTAGCAAAAACAGAGCTCGTACGCCGCTATCTTCCTCTTACTTTCGTGATTAGTGATTTCTGTGTTTGATTTCTCCAAAAAATTTCTTTTTATCAAACTTTGTTTTGCATTGCTGCCTGTTTCCTCATTTTAATTATGTTATCAGCCGGTTTAATGTTTATTTTTCTTTCATTAATCAAATTTTTTTTTTTTTTTTTTTTTTTTTTTTTTTATAGTGACTATTGTTTATGGATATGATGATTATTTCCCCAGATGATCGAATCTGAAATAACTGAGCGCTCTATTTATTTTTTCTCCTTCGGGAGAAAATTCAAGCCAGAAATCTGATCCTTCATTTTCCTCTTTTTTTAATTTATATAAATATAACAAGAGATGGTAGATTTATTACTACGAATATAATAATTAGTTGATTAATATTGAACAAGATATATTGGAAGTGATGATTATTTCCCCAGATGATCGAAGTTGATTATACTGAGCGCAATTATTTAAATTCTCTTTGTTTATTAGAGAGAATCCAAGCCAGAAATCTGATCCAATCCACTGTTACTGTCAATAGATTTATTTTATAACAATCAAGGGGTATTTAGTGGCTTAATATTGAATGAAATTTGTGAAATTATTTGTTTTGCAATCCTCATTTTGGTTCATTAAAGTTAGATTTGTTAGGCACAATGTAACTGTTAATAAGTTGTCAATTTACTTTCTAAAATATAAAATAAAAACTGTATTTACAAATGTTTGAAACTGCGTTAAAATTATTAATATGGGGCTTTATACAATAGTCATATTCATTAGTCTACCAGCATTAGGAAAAGACAAAATCATACTTGTTTATCTCTAATCAAATTGACCATTGCTGTTTAGTTTATCAAAAATGTTAAGCAGTAAATACCTGATCTCTTTTAACGTAGTCTCTTCCAGAAATCAAGCACCAACCATCATGTTATTTAAATACACTTAACTGCAGTTTCGGGTGCAGCACAATTGCAAAGCTTGTAAAGCTTGTGATATGATGATCACTTTGTGTTACTCCATATTCTAAATCAATCACATTCTTAACTTCTTCATCAGAAAACTTGCAAATGTGCCTAAAACAGCTGCCAATTACTTAAAATGTTTGAAAATAACATGTCTCCTTTACAGAAATTGAAGATGATGGACAACAGCATAGCACTATCAGAAACAATCTTGCTCGAGACAATTGCTCTCTGAAAAATACGCATACCTGATCTACCAGCTAGAAGCAAACAAAAAAACTCTTGAATATCCATCAAGATAAAACAAACAAAAAAAGAACAAATAAGAATCGCTACCGGCTAGAAGCAGGATCTGCCTAGAAGAAGCACACAAAACAAAGATGTTTGACACCACAAGAAGTCACTGGGTGAGAAGTGTTGACGTAATTCAAGCATACTAGCCGCGTAGAAGCCTTCCGAATAGGCAGTACCAAACATTACTCAAGTATACAAGCCGTCCAGAAGTCAACCGGATAAAGAAAACAATGAAGAAACACTTGACTTTAGGTTGTACTCACAAATGACACTTGACTTTAGGTTGTACTCACAAATAAGCCATTCTTACTTGGTCAAGTGCGCAGGCTATCCGGTAGCCTGTATCTGGATGCCAAAATATCTAGGTAGTGGCACATGAATGGATCGTTTGTACCACATCAGCTCGAAAATTCAGGAAAATATGTTACACCAGTTTGTTACGGTTATGAAAGGGAAAGGTGTCACGTTATTATTCCCTCTAACGAATGCCTATAAATAGGCTTATAAATAGACCCCTTGGATCACTCATTTATGCAGGATGCGATCACTGTAACATTACTCTATCAAAATCATATCAGGCAATCACAGTAATTGATACTCTGAATGAATTCCGGTAGCTGTTGGAATTCAATCTCATTAGATATTAGAGTATACTTGGTTGGGGGTAATGAAGTATAAGGAATGACATTGATTATAATTGGTGTTGATTGGTTATTAGTAATAGGAATTTTCATTACCTTAAAAGTGGTCAATGGTCATTCCTTATCAAAATGGGGGGAATGCTCTTTCCATTCAAATATTTCTCACTCTTCCTTATCTCATATTAATCAAGTTTACACGACATTTTTTGAAATTTAATTTCCATTTTTATTTTTTTATATTTCCATTTCCTTTTCATTGTATTCCCATAATATTTCCATAATCATTCCCATTACCATTACTAACTTTAAATCAAGCATGCCCTTAATCTACTTAATCCTATTGAGCAGATTAATCTGGTTGATTGTTTTACGCCCTCGTGAATTCAAATTCCGATCGGATTTGCACGATTTTCGGAGTTAAAACAATCAATCAATCGCTTTTTCCCAAATAAGCACTAGAATATCAAACGATAAGTTTTAGGTTCAATCAAATGGCGCTATCCGTGGGATAATTGTATCCATTTGCCAAGCACAAAACAAGTAAAAGATTACAACAAGAAAGTTAGACCATTGGCATTCCAGCTAAACGAGTTAGTGTTGAGAAATAATGAAGCCAACAGAGTGAAGGACACCGGGAAGTTCGGACCACGATATGAGGGATTGTATAAAATCATAGGAATTATGATTTTGGAGCTTATCAATAAGAGACGCCAGACGGTGAAGCCCTGCCACGACGATGGCACGCAGTCAACTTAAAGAAATACCATATATGAGTTGTATGTTTCCGAGTGGACTGATCGCCCATCCGACAACGCCAATATGGATAAAATCATGTATGTGTATTTTCAGTATAAGCTACGAATGAAATAAAATTATATTTCATATTATCTCGTTGTGCACCCATTGTTGATCTGCATATATCGCGAAAACAAAAAGCTAAAAGTTTTTTGATAATATTTCAGAACTATCGCCCAAAGAAATGCATTCTATGATTCGTTGGTAGGAGGACTTTCCCTCGAAGAACGATTTGAAAGAGGCGTGGAAGGTCCAATCAAACATATTTTGGTGCGGTAGTAAACGTATAAATAGTCCGACCAAGCTCACGCGTAGTCTAGATATCTACGTTCGGCATGACGGTCGGCACACAAATCTTAATGAAACTAGTTTTCATACGAACACCCACTCGGGTTGAATAACAATAACACATACAATAAGTAAAAATAACAAAAACAAAAAAAAAAAAAGAGAAAGGCAAAAGAGTATGTGGAATGTTTAAATACAAGCCTCTACAGCCTCGCAAGCCTTTGCAGTCTCGCAAGCCTCTACAGCATGCTCACAGAAAACATGACCCAAATCCTAAAAAATAGTGTCAACAACACTCCCATCCGGTAGACTAGGGCGAATAAACTTCAATACCTCAAACATGGTCAACTTCTTTACGGCTTCCATGTAGGCCATAAACGATTTGTAGCACCAACTCTCTAGTAGTCTGGAGAACAAACTTGGGATGTCAAATTGAAGAGGGGTCAAATCACTCAAAGTGGTTGCAACAATTTCTGACAACCTTTTATTATTAGAAGCAAGCTCATTAACCTTCCACGCTAATCACTCAGTGAACGCTCTGATGCGATCAGAAGTTCCCTTGCCGACAAAAGTTCTTTTTCCTGTCGAACTCTTTCACCACTTAACTCGGCAATTCGTTGATTGTCGTTACTGTTAATTTTGCTTTGTTCATGAATACGCGAACACTAAACTCATCACGCATGTATTCGTCGGCAGCAAAGTGTGAATGAGATACATCAAATTGAACATGGACACGGTGAACCTCATCGTCCGGGATAAAGGCTAGGACATCTTTTATCCTATTTCCCTAACGCCGACGGGTAATCAAAATAAACCTTTTAATGTGCCTGAAACATAAGAATATTTTCAATCATTCACATTTAATAACTTTTTCATCAAAAACTCGCAAATGTGCCTGAAACACCTCTTCTTTTTATAAGAAAAACAGGAAAAGTGACAACATGGTAATGTAAGGGCATCAATAACATACAGTTGCCTATGATCGGTTTTCTTTTTGGCGAAAAATAAATTCAAATCAGGGTTTTTAAGGTGATTAATGTTGAGTATCAACTCATCTTTTTGAATATCACGCACTGCACATCTTCTCCTGAATATTACTCGTATATAATTAAAAACGAGCATACAGTATACACTCTTTCTATGTGGGGACAATCCTTTATTCTCACTCTCAAGATGCCTCGACTAGATAAATTCACTTATTTCACACAATTCTTCTAGTCATGTCTTTTCCTCTTTACTTTCTATATTTTCATATCCAATGATGGAGCGAGAGACTAAGGGTGCGTTTGTTTATACTGAATGATTTAGTGCTGAATGATTCAGAATCTGAATGGTCCAGAGCCTCTGAATAAGGTTTGCTCTGAATGGAAATAAGCTATTTGATAATCATTTAGAATGAACGATATGAACTAACTAAATCTACCTTATTAATGTGTGACATGAATAAAAAATTTAATATACTTGTTAGTTAGGTGATCAGGATATGATTTGAGGAGAATATTATAGATAATTTAGGCTCTTAATGATTAAAAGAGTGTTTCATCTCTGAATGGTTCAGAGCTGAATTCTGAACCATTCAGCACCATATGTCATTCAGAGGTCAGAAATAAACGCACTGAATGCTGAATGGTTCAGCATTCAGTGTTGAACCATTCCGTTAAGAGGCAAACAAACGCACCCTAAGAAATTAGAAATTGTTAATAACTCATCAAGATGTTTATTATGATTACTGGTCGGCGTTAGGGAATAAGGATAGATAGAAATTGCTCAAGCAAGATTGTGCGTGATAAATATTAGTGATATGTTGTTGGCCGTCCTTTTTAATGTAGATTATCCGAGAATCTGTACTTACAACAGTAGTAGCCTAATCCACGAACTTTTTCAGCTTGCTGCTTCCTTCATCTTCGTCGAAAATACCACCCTAACCCTCCTGAAAGTACTGTACAAATTTTGTGGACGAATTAGGGTGATCCATGAGATAATCTAAGCATTAATGCGAGACTGAAAAAGGTGCCAACCATTGATATTACTCGCATATAACAAAAAAAAGTTATTGTTCACATGGCTAAACCCGTAATTTTGCCTTTTTCCTAACGAAGCGGGAAACACTTAACTAATTGTTATTAACGAGCCATGAGATAGCCTAAGTATTACTGCGAGAAATGATTTCTTTTTATACATTCAATCTTGTAATTACAATACGCACATTAAAGATTGTTGAGTCCCCAAAATAATTAAGGATTTCATTATGACAAAACTGTAATTTATTTACACTAAAATGTTATGTGCAGCCAGCACAGGTTTGTTTATGTATAGACATCAAATATTGTTGTGTCAAGTGTTCAGTATGCTGCCTAGTCTACCAGCACAAGGTAGAGTGTATTCTTTGAATCAGCACATGATGAGTACTCAGCAATTCAAGAATATCAAGTGACTCAGCATAAGAAGAACCAGTAAACCTGGTAAGCAACATACAACACAAGACAGCCATGCTCCATTACAAGCATGGTGGTTTCCCGAGTAGTCTACATCAATTGTACTATTCAACAGAAGTCAAAGACAAAGTTGAACAGGAAAGGACACGCGTCGGCGGCTGACAAGTGACCTTACAAGATCACGTGGGAATGCAGAAGTTTAACGCATGTACAGACATGTGCTATACTTTGTCAATGCCTAGGGAACACAACATTCTATTTGTTTAAACGAATAGTTGTGCCAAACCAAATTGGGGTGTTCCTGCAAATAGCTACCAAAGAGGAAAGAGAAGAGCACGCTCTCTGATGCAGTTGTCCCCACAAGTACAGACATCCTATGTACCTGTGGACAATAGAACCATTACACGGTTAATAGGACTACTATAAATTGTTGTATCCACTATTGTAACAACTAGTGGTGTGGGTTTATTTATTTAGAGTTCAAAATGTGTAATAGCTTTTAGTTTATCCTCTTAGCTATACTTAGGTAAATCTGTATCAACCAACTATCATTCCACCAAGGATAGTTGAAATTCTTTATGATTTAATCAATAAAGAATAACAGTTGAAAAATTACCTTTGACTCTAATTACATTACATGCTTGAATACTAAACCGTGTTTAATTGGTTAGTTAAATATAAGAAATTGTATTCACCCCCCCTACAATACTCATGTTGTTTATCAAGGGACCAAAAACTGGTATCAGAGCTTCAGTCTTGATAATTTAATATCTTGGATCTGAATTCTCTCATGGCTGCATACTCAAATACAGCTTACCTTGAAAATGGCTCATCCAATAGACCACCCAAATTTGATGAAGATGAGTATGAAACCTGGAAGGCAAGGTTCATGCTTCACTTTGAGTCTATTGACCCACTTATGCCTGGTATTGCCACAGATGGTCCATTTATTCCAATTGAGACTATTGATAGCATCCCAGCTACTGCTGACACTCCTGCCATTCTTGGCAGAGAGGTTATTCTCACTCCAGCTAGATGGGATGCTGAGGACAAACGTCGTATTGGACTTGACCCTAAGATCAGAACTCTGTTAGCTATAACTTTACCTAACCACCTGTTCAAACTGATTAAGGGAAAGCTGAATGCTAAGCTTATGTTAAACTATCTAGATGTCACTTATGAAGGCATGGATGAGGTTAGGCAGAACAAGATTATTGATTTGAAAAGAGAGTATGAAATGTTCTTTGCCTATAAGAATGAGACCTTTAAGCAAACCTTCATTAGGTTTAACTCCCTAGTTGCTGACCTGCTTACTTTAAAAATCACATATACTGATTTTGAACAAGTAAACAAATTCATTGACTCACTGCCTACTAAATGGAAACCTGTCACTGATCCCTTAAGAATCACCCAGACCTTAAAGAACTTTAACATGTCCTCTCTTTATGGTACACTTTGGAACCATGAGAAAGCAGAAGCTAAACTTAAACTAAATTTAAAAGAAAACTTTAAGTCTGCCTCCACCACCTCAAAATCCTCAAAAACTGATGATACTGCTCTTATTGCTGCTGCTAAAAAGAAAGCTCAAAAAGCTTTACTAGTTCAAAAGTTGATGGCAGAAGATGAGTCAGCTGAAGATGAGGTGGATAGTGGTACTGGGTCTGAAGAAAGCAATGATGATGAAGATGATGTGGAAGGATTTGCTGAAGGTATGGCTTTGCTGGCTAGGCAGTTCAAAAGGTTCAATCGTAATAGAACCAGCAAGCCATGCAAAGGGAGTAAGAAACCAAGTGCTAGGTACATCAGCAAATCAGTCAAGGGTCCTAAATTTGAGTGTTACAATTGTGGGAAGGTTGGATATTTTGCTGCTGAATTACTGTCCAGGAAACCTTCAACATCACATGCTAACTCCTTCTCAAAAGCTGATAAGTACAAGAACAAGTACAAAGCTATGAAGGCTCAGATGAAGGAAAGTGCAAAGGCTGATAAGAAAGGAAAGAAGTCAGAAAAGGTTCTAGTTGCTGAGCATCATGATTGGGATGAAACCAGCTCTTCTTCATCTTCTGACAGTGATACTGATGATGATGATGATGCTGGTTATGCTTCTGGTAAAAAGCTGTGTTTGATGGCCAAGGAGGTCGAGGAGTCTGATGAGGATGATAATGGTAGTATGTTTTTGGCTGATGTGAGGGAAGCAGATCGGAAAAAGGATTCACCTCAATGGAAATCTGAAATGCTGTATAAGGTTGATAATTTTTGAACTTATACTGATGATGAAAAAGCTAAAATGTTTGACTACCTAAGAGTTGATTTATGTAGAGGCAGTAAACGTGAAGAAGTTTTGAAAAATGATAACAAATCTTTAAATGATAAACTTAAAAGCAAAACTGATGAAATTAAGATCTTGAAGGATGAAATTTCAAAACTTGAAAAACAAAATTTTTCTTTAAAGTCTCTTTACGTTGAGGCAGCAGATGTTAAGAACCAGCTAAACGACCTCAAGAAGGTTGTTGCTTCATGGTGTAAATCTGCTCAACGCACAGCTAAGTGTGTAAATGAGCAGGTGCCTGCCCAAGTTGAAGCTTTCTTTGCTGGTGACTATGCTGCTGCTGCTCTTGCAGAAGTTACTTACATGGACCCCATTCTTGAAACAGATCCTGAAGCTGTCTTGCCAAATACCTTTGCCAAGATAGTTAAGGGTAAAAAGGTCTTAACAAATAAGTTTGTCAGACCTACTGTGACCCCACCACCGTCTATGAAAGAAATTTTGGAGGATGAAGTAAAAGTCAAGGAAACCAGTACTTCAATTGATGAAGCTACTGATCCTTCTACCATTTACTATATGACTCCAAAGGAAAGACGCATTAAAAGGAAAATCACTGAAAACAATCAAAGAAAGTTAAAATTAATTTATTCCCCTTCGTGTTCAAATTCCACTAATGCTGAGCTAGCTGATGAAAATTGTACTGGTAAACCAGTAGCTAAGGACAAGCCAGCAAAACACAATACTGGCAAGTCAAAGGCAGCAATCAAGATTCACAAGAGTCGACCAGCATCAGCTGACGGGTTAGTAACTTCCCAAACTGATTCGTCGAACAAAGGCAAAGCAGTATACCATGATCATGGTACTGGTTCTAAAAGGAAAGCTGCCCTTAAGGAAAAAGCTAAAGTGAACGAAATTGTGGAATCAAGTGCTGGGTCATCTATCACTGAGATAATGACTGTCAAGCTTGACCAGCTCATAGCTGCCATATCTAAAAGTAGACCCGATCTTACTGCACCCATTTACTCAGTGTATGACCAGTCACTGATATCAAATATGAGAAAATGCTACAAATGTGACAGCAAGTTTTACTTAGCCAACTGGTGTACTCTAACCCTAACCCCATCTGCTGCTGCCTCTTCAAGCAAACCAGCAGACAGGAAGAGATCATCAAAGATGACCCTTTCAGAACCCATCCTTGGATGGGTTCCCAAAAAGAACTAATCTCTTAGCTACTGTGCAGGGCATTTAAAACAAGCAAATCTGGTATCTCGATAGTGGTTGTTCGAGACATATGACCGAATGTAAGTCCCTACTGATGGACTATCAAGAAAAGGATGGTCCAGTTGTATCATATGGAGATAATTCATTGGGTTACACAAAGGGTTTTGGTACTTTAACAAATGGGAATGTTACTTTTTCAAATGTAGCATATGTCGTTGGGCTTAAACATAATCTACTCAGCATAAGTCAACTGACAAGCAAAAATAAGATAGTCCAGTTCAGAAGAAAGATTGGCACTATTTTTGATAAGACAGGGAAGCCACTGGTGACAGCAAAAAGATATGAGAACATGTATCAAATTGACATGAACACAGCAGTCACAACAACTGATACCTGTTTTATTCAAAGGCAGCAGACAACCTCAAGTGGTTATGGCACAAGAGACTCTCACATCTCAACTTCAAAGATATTCATAAGTTATCTAGTAAAAGTTTGGTGTCTGGGCTACCCACAATGTTTTATGTGAAGGACAAATTATGTCCTGGATGTGAAAAAGGGAAGCATCACCATGCCTCATTCAAATCAAAGCAGATTTCATCTGTTGAGAAATCATTTCACCTTCTTCATATGGATCTTTTTGGTCCTGTTAATATAGCCAGCTGTAGTGGGAAGAAGTTTACACTGGTGATTGTTGATGAATATTTCAGATACACTTGGGTGTTCTTCTTGAAGCAAAAGAGTGAAGCTGCTAATGAAATTATCAATTTTATCAAAAGAATGGAATTACTGAATGGGCAATTGGTGAAGTAGCTTAGAAGTGATCATGGTACAGAATTCAGAAATGCAACATTGGAAGAATTTTGTGCTGACAAAGGTATTTCACAGAACTTTTCTGCTGTGAGAACACCTCAACAGAATGGTGTTACAGAAAGAAGAAATAGAACTCTCATTGAAGCAGCAAGATCTATGTTGGCTGAGTCTGGGCTGAAAAATTCATATTGGGCAGAAGCTATGAACACTGCTTGTTTTACCCATAATAGATCTTTAATAGTGAAAAGACATCAGAAAACTGCTTATGAAGTTCTCAAAGGCAGAAGACCTTAATTTCATTTCTTCATGTATTTGGCACTCCCTGTTTCATTCTAAACAATAGGGATCAGCTAGGCAAGTTTGATGCTAAGGCTGATGAAGGTATATTTTTAGGATATTCCAACATATCAAAGGCATACAGGATTTTCAATAAAAGAAGGGGCTATTTTGAAGAATCCATTAATGTTACATTTGATGAAACTGCCCCAACTTCATCTTCTAGTCAAGAAGATGAGGAGTTACTGTTTGAAGAGTCAACTCAGCAAGCTCTTGATGATGAAGAAGAACCAGCAACAAATCTCTTACCAATCCATGTTGCTGGGTTCTCTGATGATGAGATGGATCACTCTGTTCCATAAAGTGTCTAAACCATGTGGACCTACTGGATCTACTGAAGTTTTACAATTGGAGCATAGGTCTACTGGTTCTGAAGGATCTCAAGCTGGTACTGGTTACACTCATAATGAACAGCTGTCTCCCACTGCTGCTCATTCCTCTGAGCAAGCTGATGATCAAGATGCTGTATGTTCCACAACAAGCTCACCTGTTCATAACACTAGATGGACAAAGGAGCATCCAATTGAACAAGTTATTGGTAATCTGGCAAGTGGTATTTAAACAAGAAGACATGCAACCAGCAATTTTTGTATGCATGTAAACTTTGTGTCTACCATTAAACCTACATGTCCTGATGAAGCAATCAAAGATCCAAGCTGGGCAGGAGCTATGCAAGAAGAGATCTCCCAGTTTGATAGGAATAAGGTTTGGACATTGGTACCTAAACTTGATGATGAAACTAAGAAGATCATTGGTACCAAGTGGGTTTTCAAGAACAAGATGGATGTTGATGGGATTGTAATTAGAAACAAAGCTAGATTGGTAGCTCAGGGTTTCAAACAGGAAGAAGGATTGGATTATGGAGAGACATATGCTCCAGTGGCTAGGATGGAAGCTATCAGATTGTTCTTGGCATATGCTGCTAAGATGAACTTTAGGGTATTCCAGATGGATGTTAAATCTGCGTTTCTAAATGGAAAGATGCAAGAAGAAGTTTATGTCAAACAGCCTCCTAGTTTTGTAAGCAGTAAATATCCAGACCATGTCTACAAGCTAGACAAAGCTCTTTATGGCCTCAAACAGGCACCAAGAGCATGGTATGAGACACTTCATGTGTATCTCACTGGTATAGGTTTTAAAGTTGGAACAATTGATACCACTCTATTCTCAAAAGAGATAGATGGTGATCTCTTGCTGGTACAGATATATGTGAATGATATTATTTATGGATCTAAAAATGAGAAACATTGTCAAGATTTTTCAAAACTTATGTCAAAGACATATGAAATGAGCTTACAAAGAGATTTGCAATACTTTTTAGGATTGCAAATTAAACAACTTGATGATGGAATTTTTATAAGTCAGCATAAATATATCAAAGATATGTTAAAGAAATTTGGTCTGACCTGTTTAAAAGATATAGGGACCCAATGGCAGCATCTATTAAAATAGATGCTGATCCCAATGGTGAACCTGTCAATATCACTGAATATAGAGGTATGATTGGATCCCTACTTTATCTTACAGCCAGCAGACCAGATATTATGTTTTCCACACGTCTCTATGCCAGATATCAAGCTGATCCTAAAGAGTCACACTTGCTAGCAGTAAAAAAAATATTTAGGTATCTGAAAGGTACTGCCAAACGTGGTCTTTGGTATCCCAAAGACCAGGATTTTGAGCTAATTGGATATTCAGATGCTGACTTTGCAGGGTGTAAAATAGACAGAAAAAGTACTACTGGTGGTTGCCAGTTACTGGGAGCTGGACGAGTAAAAAGCAAAATACTGTGTCCACATCTACTGCTGAGGTAGAATATGTTTCTGCTTGTAGTTGTACTGTACAAGTACTATGGATGCAAAGCCAGCTGAAGGACTATGGTGTTCATGTTACAAAAACTCCAATCTACTGTGACAACACAAGTGCTATTGCTATTACCAACAATCCTGTGATGCATTCTAGAACAAAGCACATTGACGTTCGATATCATTTCATAAGGGATCATGTTCAAAAAGGAGATGTGGAGCTACATTTTATTTCAACAGACCAGCAGTTAGCAGATCTTTTCACAAAGCCCTTAGATGAGAAATGTTTTAACTGTCTCATCTCTGAGCTGGGTATGCTTGAACTTTAAAATAAAAGGCAATTTTGTTGGTGTGCTGGCTCTACAACATGTAGGGCAAACCTGTAAGTCAAAATTTCTTTCACTTACTGCATACATGTCAAACCGTCAGCACAACAAGGTCTTTTATATCATGATTATTCAATGTTCAAAACGATATAATAAATAGCTCACAATACTTAAATGATACCTTAAATCTGAAACTCATTTACTCCCAATGATTTAAAATTAAATTCATTACATATTAAATGTCACAAAGAATTTTTGTATTTAATACAAAATTTATCTTATGGTTTTTAACTTCAAATTGAATTGATAACAGCTGCATTTAATGCTTAATGGGAGGTATAAGTGTTCAAGCCAATTGAACATCATGTCAACAGTCTGTGTCCCCTCGAAAACGTGCCAGTCTGTCACATCTTCCCACGCGCCTGCAGATGACAGTTGCCACTTTCTCTCTCCTGCACTTTTTCCACCAATCCGAAAGGTTAAATAAGGCGATCAATTCCACATAATAACCTTCGGTTATTAACTCTTTGATTTACCTTTCAAATACACACTCTTCTATCTAAAAATCCCAAATCTTCAAATACTTCATACATTCATCTTCAACATTTCATCAATGGCAGAACAACAACACCAATCACCACCTGCTGAGAATCAGCCAGAGGAACAACAACAGCAACAACAACAGGTGGAACAACAACAACATCAACAACACCCTCCTCCGGTCATTGAGGAACAAGCTGTACAGGGTCCACAGTTAAATCTTCACCCCAACCTGATCAGGGCCAATAATGCACCAGACCATGCACTGATTCGCCTTTCCAGAGGCAATGCAGCACACGCTCTCTCTATTCCTAAGTCTAAAGCCAACATTGGCTATGAGGCTTTGATCGACTACATCAGGCGATGCCCCTTGGCGAGATCCATCACCGGAGTTCCTTCTCGCCTCTATCATGCCTGTTTAGCGAGATTTTGGTATACTGCCACCATGGCCACCACTCAACAGAATGCTCCTTGTATTCGTGGCATGGTGACTGAAACCCTAAACTGCTCAATCACTGTTGATACCCTCCGACGTGCCCTTCAATTACCCGGTGGTCCATTTGTTAATTCACCGATGAGCGATGATTTGAGGAGGGAAGTGCTTGAAACGATTGGATATGCTGGTCCAATTGCTCATACACCACTAAGGAAGAACATGCCACCACTATGGTATTACTTCTTTGGACTGCTGACCCAGTGCATCAGCTAAAAGTCCGGTAGCTTTGATCAGTGCTCAGATTTTGAGCTCAAAATTGGTCATGGTTTGCTGTTCAACAAGAACATTGACTACGCAGCTGAGATCTACCTCAGGTTAAGGGAAATGATGCTTGCACCCAAACGAACACATCTAATCCCCTTTCCAAGGTTCTTGAGCCTTGTTTTTGAAAATGAGTTGGGTGAATCTTACCAGCAGATTGCTGATCAATCATTCGACCTGCCTCCAAAACAAGGGGGAATGCCAAAAGATGCTCCTGCTGCTCCATATAATGGTTTAACACCAAGCATGCTCGAGTATCTTACTGCTCGGGGTGGAGTAAACCCAACGACTACCTCTGGTGTTGCACCAGCTGAGGGGGAGGGACCTCAGCAAAAACTGAAATGTCCCGTTCTTATTGATTAAAAACGTTCCATATTAATTGATTTCGTTGCGAGATTTTGACCTCTATATGAGACGTTTTTCAAAGACTGCATTCATTTTTAAAACAAACCATAACCTTTATTTCATAAATAAAGGTTTAAAAAGCTTTACGTAGATTATCAAATAATGATAATCTAAAATATCCTGTTTACACACGACCATTACATAATGGTTTACAATACAAATATGTTACATCGAAATCAGTTTCTTGAATGCAGTTTTTACACAATATCATACAAACATGGACTCCAAATCTTGTCCTTATTTTAGTATGCAACAGCGGAAGCTCTTAGTATTCACCTGAGAATAAACATGCTTTAAACGTCAACAAAAATGTTGGTGAGTTATAGGTTTAACCTATATATTATCAAATCATAATAATAGACCACAAGATTTCATATTTCAATACACATCCTATACATAGAGATAAAAATCATTCATATGGTGAACACCTGGTAATCGACATTAACAAGATGCATATATAAGAATATCCCCATCATTCCGGGACACCCTTCGGATATGATATAAATTTCGAAGTACTAAAGCATCCGGTACTTTGGATGGGGTTTGTTAGGCCCAATAGATCTATCTTTAGGATTCGCGTCAATTAGGGTGTCTGTTCCCTAATTCTTAGATTACCAAACTTAATAAAAAGGGGCATATTCGATTTCGATAATTCAACCATAGAATGTAGTTTCACGTACTTGTGTCTATTTTGTAAATCATTTATAAAATCTGCATGTATTCTCATCCCAAAAATATTAGATTTTAAAAGTGCGACTATAACTCACTTTCACAGATTTTTACTTCGTCGGGAAGTAAGACTTGGCCACTGGTTGATTCACGAACCTATAACAATATATACATATATATCAAAGTATGTTCAAAATATATTTACAACACTTTTAATATATTTTGATGTTTTAAGTTTATTAAGTCAGCTGTCCTCGTTAGTAACCTACAACTAGTTGTCCACAGTTAGATGTACAGAAATAAATCGATAAATATTATCTTGAATCAATCCTCGACCCAGTGTATACGTATCTCAGTATTGATCACAACTCAAACTATATATATATTTTGGAATCAACCTCAACCCTGTATAGCTAACTCCAACATTCACATATAGAGTGTCTATGGTTGTTCCGAAATATATATAGATGTGTCGACATGATAGGTCGAAACATTGTATACGTGTCTATGGTATCTCAAGATTACATAATATACAATACAAGTTGATTAAGTTATGGTTAGAATAGATTTGTTACCAATTTTCACGTAGCTAAAATGAGAAAAATTATCCAATTTTGTTTTACCCATAACTTCTTCATTTTAAATCCGTTTTGAGTGAATCAAATTGCTATGGTTTCATATTGAACTCTATTTTATGAATCTAAACAGAAAAAGTATAGGTTTATAGTCCGAAAAATAAGTTACAAGTCGTTTTTGTAAAGGTAGTCATTTCAGTCGAAAGAACGACGTCTAGATGACCATTTTAGAAAACATACTTTCACTTGGAGTTTAACCATAATTTTTGGATATAGTTTCATGTTCATAATAAAAATCATTTTCCCAGAATAACAACTTTTAAATCAAAGTTTATCATATTTTTTAATTAACTAACCCAAAACAGCCCGCAGTGTTACTACGACGGCGTAAATCCGGTTTTACGGTGTTTTTCGTGTTTCCAGGTTTTAAATCATTAAGTTAGCATATCATATAGATATAGAACATGTGTTTAGTTGATTTTAAAAGTCAAGTTAGAAGGATTAACTTTTATTTGCGAACAAGTTTAGAATTAACTAAACTATGTTCTAGTGATTACAAGTTTAAACCTTCGAATAAGATAGCTTTATATGTATGAATAGAATAATGTTATGAACATCATTACTACCTCAAGTTCCTTGGATAAACCTACTGGAAAGGAGAAAAATAGATCTAGCTTCAAAGGATCCTTGGATGGCTTGAAAGTTCTTGAAGCAGAATCATGACACGAAAACAATTTCAAGTAAGATTTCCACTCGAAATAAGATTGTTATAGTTATAGAAATTGAATTAAAGTTTGAATATGATTATTACCTTGTATTAAAAAGATAACCTACTGTAAGTAACAAAGGTTTCTTGATCTTGGATGATTACTTGGAATGGATTTAGAAAACTTGGAAGTAAACTTGCAATCTTGGAAGTATTCTTGATTTTATGAAACTAGAACTTTTGGAATTTATGAAGAACACTTAGAACTTGAAGATAGAACTTTAGAGAGATCAATTAGATGAATAAAATTGAAGAATTAAAGTGTTTGTAGGTGTTTTTGGTCGTTGGTGTATGGATTAGATATAAAGGATATGTAATTTTGTTTTCATGTAAATAAGTCATGAATGATTACTCATATTTTTGTAATTTTATGAGATATTTCATGCTAGTTACCAAATGATGGTTCCCACATGTGTTAGGTGACTCACATGGGCTACTAAAATCTGATCATTGGAGTGTATATACCAATAGTACATACATCTAAAAGCTGTGTATTGTACGAGTACGAATACGGGTGCATACGAGTAGAATTGTTGATGAAACTGAACGAGGATGTAATTGTAAGCATTTTTGTTAAGTAAAAGTATTTTGATAAGTGTCTTGAAGTCTTTCAAAAGTGTATGAATACATATTAAAACACTACATGTATATACATTTTAACTGAGTCGTTAAGTCATCGTTAGTCGTTACATGTAAATGTTGTTTTGAAACCTTTAGGTTAACGATCTTGTTGAATGTTGTTAACCCATTATTTATTATAACAAATGAGATGTTAAATTGTTATATTATCATGATATTATGATATATAATATATCTTAGTATGATATATATACAGTTAAATGTCATTATAACGATAATCGTTACATATATGTCTCGTTTCGAAATCATTAAGTTAGTAGTCTTATTTTTACATATGTATTTCATTGTTAATACACTTAATAATATATTTAATTATCATTTAACATAATTAACCAAGTGTATCAATATCTTAATATGATTCATATGTACCTAGTAAGACGTTGTTATAACGATAATCGTTATATATATCGTTTTCGAGTTTCTTAAATTAATAGTCTCATTTTTATGTATATAACTCATTGTTAAAATACCTAATGAGATACATACTTATAATAAAATCATGTTAACTATATATATAACCATATATATGTCATCATATAGTTTTTAGAAGTTTTAACGTTCGTGAATCACCGGTCAACTTGGGTGGTCAATTGTCTATATGAAACCTATTTCAATTAATCAAGTCTTAACAAGTTTGATTGCTTAACATGTTGGAAACACTTAATCATGTAAATAACAATTTCATTTAATATATATATAAATATAAACATGGAAAAGTTCGGGTCACTACAGTGCCTACCCGTTAAATAAATTTCGTCCCGAAATTTTAAGCAGTTGGAGGTGTTGACGTATCTTCTGGAAATAAATGCAGGTATTTCTTCTTCATCTGATCTTCACGCTCCCAGGTGAACTCGGGTCCTCTACGAGCATTCCATCGAACCTTAACAATCGGTATCTTGTTTTGTTTAAGTCTCTTAACCTCACGATCCATTATTTCGACGGGTTCTTCAATGCATTGAAGTTTTTCATTGATTTGGATTTCGTCCAACGGAATAGTGAGATCTTCTTTAGCAAAACATTTATTCAAATTTGAGACGTGAAAAGTGTTATGTACAGCCACGAGTTGTTGAGGTAGCTCCAGTTGGTAAGCTACTGGTCCGACACGATCTATAATCTTGAATGGTCCAATGTACCTTGGATTTAGTTTCCCCCTTTTACCAAATCGAACAACGCCTTTCCAAGGTGAAACCTTAAGCATGACCATTTCTCCAATTTCAAACTCTATATCTTTTCTTTTACTATCCGCGTAGCTCTTTTGTCGACTCTGGGCGGTTTTCAATCTTTGTTGAATTTGGATGATTTTCTCGGTAGTTTCTTGTATTATCTCCGGACCCGTAATCTGTCTATCCCCCACTTCACTCCAACAAATCGGAGACCTGCACTTTCTACCATAAAGTACTTCAAACGGTGCCATCTCAATGCTTGAATGGTAGCTGTTGTTGTAGGAAAATTCTGCTAACGGTAGATGTCGATCCCAACTGTTTCCGAAATCAATAACACAAGCTCGTAGCATGTCTTCAAGCGTTTGTATCGTCCTTTCGCTCTGCCCATCAGTTTGTGGATGATAGGCAGTACTCATGTCTAGACGAGTTCCCAATGCTTGCTGTAATGTCTGCCAGAATCTTGAAATAAATCTGCCATCCCTATCAGAGATAATAGAGATTGGTATTCCATGTCTGGAGACGACTTCCTTCAAATACAGTCGTGCTAACTTCTCCATCTTGTCATCTTCTCTTATTGACAGGAAGTGTGCTGACTTGGTGAGACGATCAACTATTACCCAAATAGTATCATAACCACTTGCAGTCCTTGGCAATTTAGTAATGAAATCCATGGTAATGTTTTCCCATTTCCATTCCGGGATTTCAGGTTGTTGTAGTAGACCTGATGGTTTCTGATGTTCAGCTTTGACCTTATAACACGTCAAACATTCTCCTACATATTTAGCAATATCGGCTTTCATACCTGGCCACCAAAAATGTTTCTTAAGATCCTTGTACATCTTCCCCGTTCCAGGATGTATTGAGTATCTGGTTTTATGAGCTTCTCTAAGTACCATTTCTCTCATATCTACAAATTTTGGTACCCAAATTCTTTCAGTCCTATACCGGGTTCCGTCTTCCCAAATATTAAGATGCTTCTCCGATCCTTTGGGTATTTCATCCTTTAAATTTCCCTCTTTTAAAACTCCTTGTTGCGCCTCCTTTATTTGAGTAGTAAGGTTAGTGTGAATCATTATATTCATAGATTTTACTCGAATGGGTTCTCTATTCTTTCTGCTCAAGGTGTCGGCTACCACATTTGCCTTCCCCGGGTAGTAACGAATCTCAAAGTCGTAATCATTCAACAATTCAATCCACCTACGCTGCCTCATATTCAGTTGTTTCTGATTAAATATGTGTTGAAGACTTTTGTGGTCGGTATATATAATACTTTTGACCCCATATAAGTAGTGCCTCCAAGTCTTTAATGCAAAAACAACCGCGCCTAATTCCAAATCATGCATCGTATAATTTTGCTCGTGAATCTTCAATTGTCTAGACGCATAAGCAATCACCTTCGTCCGTTGCATTAATACACAACCGAGACCTTGCTTTGATGCGTTACAATAAATCACAAAATCATCATTCCCTTCAGGCAATGACAATATAGGTGCCGTAGTTAGCTTTTTCTTCAATAATTGAAACGCCTTCTCTTGTTCATCCTTCCATTCAAATTTCTTCCCTTTATGCGTTAATGCAGTCAAGGGTTTTGCTATTTTGGAGAAATCTTGGATGAATCTTCTGTAGTAACCAGCCAATCCTAAAAATTGATGTATATGCTTCGGAGTTTTTGGGGTTTCCCACTTTTAAACGGTTTTGATCTTTGCCGGGTCCACCTGGATACCTTCTTTGTTCACTATGTGACCGAGGAATTGAACTTCTTCCAACCAAAATGCACACTTTGAAAACTTAGCGTACAGTTTTTCTTTCCTCAATACTTCTAGCACTTTTCTCAAATGTTCTTCGTGCTCTTAATCATTCTTTGAGTAAATAAGTATGTCATCGATGAAAACAATGACAAACTTGTCAAGATATAGCCCACACACTCGGTTCATAAGGTCCATGAACACAGCTGGTGCGTTAGTCAATCCAAACGGCATAACCATAAACTCGTAATGACCATAACGCGTCCTAAAAGTAGTTTTTGGAATATCATCGTCCTTTACTCGCATTTGATGATATCCAGAACGTAAATAAATCTTCGAATAAACCGACGAGCCTTGTAGTTGATCAAATAAGTCGTCAATTCTCGGCAGTGGATAACGGTTTTTGATGGTAAGTTTGTTCAACTCTCTGTAGTCAATACACAACCTAAATGTACCATCCTTCTTCTTGACAAATAAAATAGGAGCTCCCCATGGTGATGTGCTTGGTCGAATGAAACCACGTTCTAATAGTTCTTGCAGTTGGCTTTGCAGTTCTTTCATCTCGCTGGGTGCGAGTCTATAAGGAGCACGAGCTATTGGTGCAGCTCCTGGTACAAGATCTATTTGAAATTCAACAGATCGATGTGGAGGTAGTCCCGGTAATTCTTTCGGAAATACATCGGGAAATTCTTTTGCGACGGGAACATCATTGATGCTCTTTTCTTCAGTTTGTACTTTCTCGACGTGTGCTAGAACAGCATAGCAACCTTTTCTTATTATTTTTTGTGCCTTCAAATTACTAATAAGATGTAGCTTCATGTTGCCCTTTTCTCCGTACACCATTAAGGGTTCTCCTTCTTCTCGTACAATGCGAATTGCATTTTTATAACATACGATCTCTGCTTTCACCTTCTTCAGCCAGTCCATGCCAACTATTACATCAAAACTCCCTAATTCTACTGGTATCAAATCAATCTTAAATATTTCGCTACCCAGTTTAATTTCTCGATTCCGGCATATATTATCTGCTGAAATTAATTTACCGTTTGCTAATTCGAGTAAAAATTTACTATCCAATGGCGTCAATGGACAACTTAATTTAGCACAAAAATATCTACTCATATAGCTTCTATCCGCACCCGAATCAAATAAAACGTAAGCAGATTTATTGTCAATAAGAAACGTACCCGTAACAAGCTCCGGGTCTTCCTGGACAACTTAATAAGAATCGTACCTTTGTCAAAATATAGTCTTAAATCATCCATAAACTATACCACTCGAGGTATAACTTATACATTTGAGTGTTTTGGTCATTTACTTTTATAAATCATCGTCTCGCTATTTGTTAATATATATATATATATATATATATATATATATATATATATATATATATGTATATATATATATATATATGTATATATATATATATATATGTATATATATATATATATGTATATATATGTATATATATATATATATATATGTATATATATATATATAATACATACAGTTTCATTTTGAAATAGTGTTTTACTGTAGCAAAGTTACTGTAGCAAAGTCAATTTCACTGTAGCAAATAGTGATTTTCGAAAACACTGTAGCATTTTGGGTACTGTAGCAATTTGAAAATACTGTAGCAAATTAGTATTTTACTGGTTCATCTTAAACGCTTTAGTTAACTTATCTAAATATCAATCGAATCAATAAACGAATGTTACTATCGTTTACTAAATAACTTTAAATTATATATATGTATATATCTTTTTAATATACATAAATCAGTTTTTAAATACACATTGGAAGTTATTTATAAATAAATTTTAATAATAAATATTTCAACTTATCATATATATTCAAATAGATATTTAAACCAATAAGTTTAATGTACGGTATCAAATAATTAATACATTGTTACCTTTTTAAGTTATAGTATATATGTTTCTATTTACATATAATTGTTCGCGAATCGTCGAAAACAACCGAATGGTATTTAAATATATAAAAGTAGTTCAAAAATTTTGAGATTCAGTTTTACAGACTTTGCTTATCGTGTCGGAAATGTTAATCATACAAAGATTAAGTTTAAATTTGGTCAGAAATTTTCGGGTCATCACAGTACCTACCCGTTAAAGAAATTTCATCCCGAAATTTGAGTGAGGTCGTCATGGCTAACAATAAAAATATTTTAATGACGAATATGAGTTGATAATAGAGTTTTATCTATGTTTGAATAATATGGATAAAATAATCCAATTACTCGAAGCGTGTGAGAGAAGTTATCATAATCAAGTGAAATGGAGAATAGAGTTGCGTCTTATCTCTTGATATAGTAACGATTGATTTCCAGATTTTAAGGAATAGAAAATCTTCATAATTTAAATAAGATTTGATTTTTTTTTTTGGAATTTTCGAAAATTAGAATTTTCTTTGATTAAATGCGTAATCTGCCTCTATTGCTGCGTCCAATATTTTGCTATAAATTGACCTCTTCCGTTTCATTATTTTCACTACTCCTACATCTTCTTCCTCATTTCATACTTTCAAAAGATTGTGAAATGCTTCATCCAGTTCTGATTCTTGATATACTCCTAACTTTCATATCTGTCATTCTTCTTTTTCATCTACCACCAGAGGAAATTACTTTCTTCTACCATTACCTTGGGGTTATAGTGTTTTTCATTCTCCCGTGTCTTTATATTGCTATACGCATTGATATACACGGTTTGTAATTTCTGGGTGGTTGTTGAGTTTTATATCTTTCCTTATATTTCGATGTCTCTGCTTCTGTATTTCCATAATCATTGACATACACAGTTAATACTCTCTCCAATTTACTGTGATTTATATATACTCCCATTGATATTTTGAAGCTTCATGCTTTTGTTTTATCTTCCCGACTTTAAATCAAGCGAATAATGGTCCAGAATTCGTAGGTATGAATTTCTAAATGAACATAATTAATGTTCTAAAAAGGAAATGGTAATAGCACAATCTGACTTGTCAAATTAGCAGAATACCTTAAAAAAAACTGAATCATTAAGAAAATATTTTCTTGATAGTTTAGAGGTTAAATAGAATGAAAGAGTTATGTAACATGGTTTATAATGAGGGTAGGATCTGTAAACCTTTATCACGTTCCTTTAGAAACTCAGCATGACTTACTGTAATATAATCACGTTGATTAAGTGTCATTATATTATACTAACTCATGCCTCAGTTCCCAACACCACTTCAAAAATATTCATATTTTAAACTCGAAGGTTTCAGAATTTAGAAACTAAAATAGTTTCTTTTATGATGTTACACAGATATCGCAAGGAGAAAATTGATTTCCGATAAGAATGATTATTGAATTATCTCCAGAAATATGGAGGATATTTATAATGAAAGATACGATGATATCTTAGAATTTCTAATATCAGAGGATGATGAAGAATATTGTCCGCAAGGGTTTAGATTCGGAAGCAAGGTATTCGTTAATGGCTTCAGCAGATACTGAATAATTTGGATTCTTTGAAGGCAGGTTCAGTCTTTGTGATTTATCCACAGCCTCTTTCATACTTTACTCAATCCGTTTTTCAGTTCCAAACCTTCTCTTTTTCTCAGTTTTACCACCATACTATTCTTTATCATCAAACTTTTGACTGTTAAGGTCGTTTACAGTTTTTGCTGCTTCATCAGCATTTTTCCAATTTCAGAGAACTAGTTCATAATTTGGGATGTTTTTCAGAAACTTCACATTCGAAGTATGTAAGTCTAGAAGATAGATGTTATCTATATATAACTGTTGTCGTAGAAAATGCTGCGAGATTCAAGATACTGATTTCTAATTCCTGGTGGTTGGTATGGCAATTATTGTTACAAGATGTGGATGAGTACATGATACGGTTTCAATGAGTATAAGGATTTTTCGGAATGTCAAAGATCAATGAAGTCGTTGGTAAATTTACTGCTAATGTGGTAGAACATGAAAGATTCCCCGATAATAAAAACGTATATGCCAAAGTTACAAGTCTGAAAGGTCGTCGTTGACTGGTTGAACGGTTGATAATACTGGATACTTTGAAAAGAAATTGCAAGGTTATTTTCAGAAATAACAATGCCAAAGGATCTTTCACATTTTTGAAGTCAAAGTATAGCTTTGAAAGATGTAGAGATCTAAGAATGATGTCACCCGTTAAATCTTGACTTGGATTCTAATCCGTCAATATCAGAATATGTAATTGAATTTGTATGGAAACGATTGTATATCGCTGTGAGCATACTTAATAATTTTTGAATCAAAGTTGAAGAATGTACAGTATAACATATTAATTGTGAACTTATATATTTCCCGGGAATTACCTACCCGTTAAAGATTTCACAAGTAATATTTTGTACAAAAGAATTTTTATTACCGTCTTTATGAAAATATATGTATGTATATTTTCTTCAGATGTAATACAGATTTGATGATTTAATATCATATTAAGCTCATTTGATTTTCGACTTGAATTAGAAATGGATAATCTCTAAAACATTAAAGATTTAATAATCTTTACGGAGTATTTCACTAATGTAATCAATACTCAGTTTTATTGATATTTTCTCAGTGAATCATGTTGGTGCTCATGGAACTCTTGCTAACTTCGCAAGGTACGAATGATTTTTTCTAGAAAGTTTCGAATACATCGAAGATGAAAGTATAAAATCAACCATATAATTGAATAATATACTTAGTTTATTATGAAATGGAATTCATTGAGTTGGAAACAGAGATTGTAGTTAACGATGGTTAAGTCATTAACGAAGGATGTACATCATAGCATATTAGTAATATGAATTAACCGAGTAGTACCTACCAGTTAAGATTCACACGTAATAACTTGGTACGAAAAGATTTATTTTGATTTCAAAATTCATATATTTTAAATATACATAAATTTTCTTCAGGGGAAATGAGTTAATACTTCATCGGTTATTGTTGCTGGTATTTTTTGGTAACTACGGTGCGTATGATGTTGATGCTCGTGGAACAGATTGTGAAGTTGAGGTTTGCGATGCGGATGTTGTTAGTGGTGGTAATGGTACTGTTGGTGTTGTTGTCGGTGGTACTGTTGATGCCGGTCCTGCTGCTGGTGCTTGTAACCTTTGCACCATATTCTCCAAAGCCACTACCCGAGCGCGAAGCTCGTTGACTTCTTCTACTACACCGGGATGATTGGCGGTTCGGACGAGCAGATGAATAAGATCTAGAATTTGATATAGTATATTGTCGTGACGAGATACTCTGGAAATGAGAGAGAAAATGGTGTCTCGAACAGGTTCGCCGGTAAGTGTTTCAGGTTCTTCGCCAAGAGGGCAATGTGGTGGATGGAAGGGATCGCCTTCTTCTTGTCTCCAATAATTAAGTAGGCTACGAACCCATCCCCAATTCATCCAGAATAGATGATGGATAATTAGTTGATCCATTCCGGTTACACTGTCTTCGGAATTCAGGTGAATATCCATATCGGAATAGCTGTCAGAGTTTAAGGAATTTGAATTGGATACGGGATCCATATTGTATAATTAGATAGATGATTTTTGATATGAAATAGATTATAGAATTTAGATTGGTACTCTTCAATACATAATTTACATATGTATATATAATACCAAAATTCCGTAAATTACGGAGAAATTTTCGGAAGATGGCAGTCAAAGTTTATAGTAACAGATACGCTAAGATATGAATTTTGTCTATACACTATTCATGCAATCAATGCAGTAAAACGTGTATAGACTTAAGAATGATAAGCATGTAATTTTCGACAAGAAATGATAAGAAAAACTTTTAACATGCAGATACGGTCGAAGTCCAGACTTAATAATGCATACTAACAACTATCAGTTAGACACACTTATGCAAGACCTGGTTCACTAGGACCAACGCTCTGATACCAACTGTGACGATCGCTCCAAATCCATATGGACGAACACGTCATTCATTGATTTCATTGCGAGGTATTTGACCTCTATATGATACGTTTTGTAAACATTGTATTATTTTGAAAAGGCACACCATAAATGAATATTTAAATCAAAGGTTTTCGACATCTGATGATTTCTACATATAGACAATCACCATAAATAATAGTTTACAACAGTACTTCCGTTGACAATGCAGTCAAAATAAGATACATGGTGATGATTTGGTGAATGCAACGTTTCCTTGAAAAATATGTCATGTAAGACTCCATGCACATAGCTTGTCTAACATCTAAGCAAACAGCAGAAGACTTCTAGGAAACCTGAGAATAAACATGCTAACAAGTGTCAACACAAAGGTTGGTGAGTTCATAGTTTTAATGTTTCGTATAATCTGTATATAAAGGTGGATCACAAGATTTCAGTTGTTTCATCCAGAAATGTTTATCAAAATATTCTACAAAATTGAGCACCCTGGTAACTAAACTTAACGTATATATAATTTGTACCATTTGTATAATCATCTTAATAATACACGCAAACCAACGTGTACGCTTCTCAAATAGCATACGTCCGTTAAAAGGCTAGTGCTCTAGCTCGGATGGGGATATCAAGCCCTATGGATCCATATACTACTACTCGCGCCCACCAGTTCTTATAACTGGCAGTTAACAGTTACCAAAGCTAAGGGATTTTCGGTTCAAACTCAGTGTAGAATTTAGTATGTACTTGTATCCATTGCGTTTAAAATAAAATGCATGTATTCTCAGCTCAAAAATATAGATTGCAAAAGCAATTAAAAAGGGAGCAAATGAAACTCACCTTAGCAGCATATAAAGTCGTTCACCAAATTGTGATCGAAACACGGATTACCAAATAACCGTAGATCTCAACGTATCAATATTGAGATTCAATATTCTAGGAAAGTACGTAGACGTAACGGTGATGATAAACACTAGGTTTGATTCATAAATATACCCCCGAACATTACCCATAATTTCCTTAGCTCTATCCCGCTTGAAAACCATTTTTGAAATCGTTTGGACATAACCTCGTCGTAGTATTTTATGTATATACTAATAATAATAATAAGATTAATAATAATATTAATCTTAATAATAATAATAATAATAATAATAATAATAATAATAATAATAATAATATTAATAATAATAATAATAATAATATATATAGAGAGAGATATCGATATCGATTAGAAAATGAAACAGAAATTGATCAATTTATAGGAACATTTCTGTCCCAGCACCTCATGCGATCGCATGAGGTTTGTATGGGATTATCATGCGATCGCATGAGCCCCTCAGCCAGCTCACAATCGTTTGTATTTTTGCTTGTCGACATGATTATTTAATATAAATATAAATATAATATATTTAATTTATATAATTAATTATATATTATATTATATTCACGTGCATAGTTAACTTGTAATTTTTGTTCCGATAAGTCGTACGTCGTCACTCGACTTATGTCCCGGTTCTGGTTTTTCGAACGTCCTATCGTATACTGAGAAAACTTGTACTTTACGTTTCGTGAATCGTACCTTTGTCAAAATATAGTCTTAAATCATCCATAAACTATACCACTCGAGGTATAACTTATACATTTGAGTGTTTTGGTCATTTACTTTTATAAATCATCGTCTCGCTATTTGTTAATATATATGTGTATATATATATATATATATATATAATACATACAGTTTCATTTTGAAATAGTGTTTTACTGTAGCAAAGTTACTGTAGCAAAGTCAATTTCACTGTAGCAAATAGTGATTTTCGAAAACACTGTAGCATTTTGGGTACTGTAGCAATTTGAAAATACTGTAGCAAATTAGTGTTTTACTGGTTCATATTAAACGCTTTAGTTAACTTATCTAAATATCAATCGAATCAATAAATGAATGTTACTATCGTTTACTAAATAACTTTAAATTATATATATGTATATATCTTTTTAATATACATAAATCAATTTTTAAATACACATTGGAAGTTATTTATAAATAAATTTTAATAATAAATATTTCAACCTATCATATATATTCAAATAGATATTTAAACCAATAAGTTTAATGTACGGTATCAAATAATTAATACATTGTTACCTTTTTAAGTTATAGTATATATGTATCTATTTACATATAATTGTTCGCGAATCGTCGAAAACAACCGAATGGTATTTAAATATATAAAAGTAGTTCAAAAATTTTGAGATTCAGTTTTACAGACTTTGCTTATCGTGTCGGAAATGTTAATCATACAAAGAATAAGTTTAAATTTGGTCAGAAATTTCCGGGTCATCACACCGCGCTATGACCATTTCTTTTACACTTGTTGCAAAATTTGGTGCAGAACCCCGAGTGATACTTTTCACACCTTTGACATAGCTGCTTCTGATTGTTGTTGTTGTTGCGGTTGTTATTGTTGTTGGGATGATTGTTGTAGTTGCTGTTGTTGTTGTTGTTGTTGTTGTTGTTGTTGCTGTTGCTGTTGCTGTTGCTGCTGCTGAAATGTCCCGTTCTTATTGATTAAAAACGTTCCATATTAATTGATTTCGTTGCGAGGTTTTGACCTCTATATGAGACGTTTTTCAAAGACTGCATTCATTTTTAAAACAAACCATAACCTTTATTTCATAAATAAAGGTTTAAAAAGCTTTACGTAGATTATCAAATAATGATAATCTAAAATATCCTGTTTACACACGACCATTACATAATGGTTTACAATACAAATATGTTACATCGAAATCAGTTTCTTGAATGCAGTTTTTACACAATATCATACAAACATGGACTCCAAATCTTGTCCTTATTTTAGTATGCAACAGCGGAAGCTCTTAATATTCACCTGAGAATAAACATGCTTTAAACGTCAACAAAAATGTTGGTGAGTTATAGGTTTAACCTATATATATCAAATCGTAACAATAGACCACAAGATTTCATATTTCAATACACATCCCATACATAGAGATAAAAATCATTCATATGGTGAACACCTGGTAACCGACATTAACAAGATGCATATATAAGAATATCCCCATCATTCCGGGACACCCTTCGGATATGATATAAATTTCGAAGTACTAAAGCATCCGGTACTTTGGATGGGATTTGTTAGGCCCAATAGATCTATCTTTAGGATTCGCGTCAATTAGGGTGTCTGTTCCCTAATTCTTAGATTACCAGACTTAATAAAAAGGGGCATATTCGATTTCGATAATTCAACCATAGAATGTAGTTTCACGTACTTGTGTCTATTTTGTAAATCATTTATAAAACCTGCATGTATTCTCATCCCAAAAATATTAGATTTTAAAAACGGGACTATAACTCACTTTCACAGATTTTTACTTCGTCGGGAAGTAAGACTTGGCCACTGGTTGATTCACGAACCTATAACAATATATACATATATATCAAAGTATGTTCAAAATATATTTACAACACTTTTAATATATTTTGATGTTTTAAGTTTATTAAGTCAGCTGTCCTCGTTAGTAACCTACAACTAGTTGTCCACAGTCAGTTGTACAGAAATAAATCGATAAATATTATCTTGAATCAATCCACGACCCAGTGTATACGTATCTCAGTATTGATCACAACTCAAACTATATATATTTTGGAATCAACCTCAACCCTGTATAGCTAACTCCAACATTCACATATAGAGTGTCTATGGTTGTTCCGAAATATATATAGATGTGTCGACATGATAGGTCGAAACATTGTATACGTGTCTATGGTATCTCAAGATTACATAATATACAATACAAGTTGATTAAGTTATGGTTGGAATAGATTTGTTACCAATTTTCACGTAGCTAAAATGAGAAAAATTATCCAATCTTGTTTTACCCATAACTTCTTCATTTTAAATCCGTTTTGAGTGAATCAAATTGCTATGGTTTCATATTGAACTCTATTTTATGAATCTAAACAGAAAAAGTATAGGTTTATAGTCGTAAAAATAAGTTACAAGTCGTTTTTGTAAAGGTAGTCATTTCAGTCGAAAGAACGACGTCTAGATGACCATTTTAGAAAACATACTTCCACTTTGAGTTTAACCATAATTTTTGGATATAGTTTCATGTTCATAATAAAAATCATTTTCTCAGAATAACAACTTTTAAATCAAAGTTTATCATAGTTTTTAATTAACTAACCCAAAACAGCCCGCGGTGTTACTACGACGGCGTAAATCCGGTTTTACGGTGTTTTTCGTGTTTCCAGGTTTTAAATCATTAAGTTAGCATATCATATAGATATAGAACATGTGTTTAGTTGATTTTAAAAGTCAAGTTAGAAGGATTAACTTTTGTTTGCGAACAAGTTTAGAATTAACTAAACTATGTTCTAGTGATTACAAGTTTAAACCTTCGAATAAGATAGCTTTATATGTATGAATCGAATGATGTTATGAACATCATTACTACCTTAAGTTCCTTGGATGAACCTACTGGAAAAGAGAAAAATGGATCTAGCTTCAATGGATCCTTGGATGGCTCAAAGTTCTTGAAGCAAAATCATGACACGAAAACAAGTTCAAGTAAGATCATCACTTGAAATAAGATTGTTATAGTTATAGAAATTGAACCAAAGTTTGAATATGATTATTACCTTGTATTAGAATGATAACCTACTGTAAGAAACAAAGATTTCTTGAGGTTGGATGATCACCTTACAAGATTGGAAGTGAGCTAGCAATCTTGAAAGTATTCTTGATTTTATGAAACTAGAACTTTTGGAATTTATGAAGAACACTTAGAACTTGAAGATAGAACTTGAGAGAGATCAATTAGATGAAGAAAATTGAAGAATTAAAGTGTTTTTAGGTGTTTTTGGTCGTTGGTGTATGGATTAGATATAAAGGATATGTAATTTTGTTTTCATGTAAATAAGTCATGAATGATTACTCATATTTTTGTAATTTTATGAGATATTTCATGCTAGTTGCCAAATGATGGTTCCCACATGTGTTAGGTGACTCACATGGGCTGCTAAGAGCTGATCATTGGAGTGTATATACCAATAGTACATACATCTAAAAGCTGTGTATTGTACGAGTACGAATACGGGTGCATACGAGTAGAATTGTTGATGAAACTGAACGAGGATGTAATTGTAAGCATTTTTGTTAAGTAGAAGTATTTTGATAAGTGTCTTGAAGTCTTTCAAAAGTGTATGAATACATATTAAAACACTACATGTATATACATTTTAACTGAGTCGTTAAGTCATCGTTAGTCGTTACATGTAAATGTTGTTTTGAAACCTTTAGGTTAACGATCTTGTTAAATGTTGTTAACCCAATGTTTATAATATCAAAAGAGATTTTAAATTATTATATTATCATGATATTATGATGTATGAATATCTCTTAATATGATATATATACATTAAATGTCGTTACAACGATAATCGTTACATATATGTCTCGTTTCAAAATCATTAAGTTAGTAGTCTTGTTTTTACATATGTAGTTCATTGTTAATATACTTAATGATATGTTTACATATCATAATATCATGTTAACTATATATATAACCATATATATGTCATCATATAGTTTTTACAAGTTTTAACGTTCGTGAATCACCGGTCAACTTGGGTGGTCAATTGTCTATATGAAACCTATTTCAATTAATCAAGTCTTAACAAGTTTGATTGCTTAACATGTTGGAAACATTTAATCATGTAAATATCAATCTCAATTAATATATATAAACATGGAAAAGTTCGGGTCACTACAGTACCTACCCGTTAAATAAATTTCGTCCTGAAATTTTAAGCTGTTGAAGGTGTTGACGAATCTTCTGGAAATAGATGCGGGTATTTCTTCTTCATCTGATCTTCACGCTCCCAGGTGAACTCGGGTCCTCTACGAGCATTCCATCGAACCTTAACAATTGGTATCTTGTTTTGCTTAAGTCTTTTAACCTCACGATCCATTATTTCGACGGGTTCTTCGATGAATTGAAGTTTTTCGTTGATTTGGATTTCATCTAACGGAATAGTGAGATCTTCTTTAGCAAAACATTTCTTCAAATTCGAGACGTGGAAAGTGTTATGTACAGCCGCGAGTTGTTGAGGTAACTCAAGTCGGTAAGCTACTGGTCCGACACGATCAATAATCTTGAATGGTCCAATATACCTTGGATTTAATTTCCCTCGTTTACCAAATCGAACAACGCCTTTCCAAGGTGCAACTTTAAGCATGACCATCTCTCCAATTTCAAATTCTATATCTTTTCTTTTAATGTCAGCGTAGCTCTTTTGTCGACTTTGGGCGGTTTTCAACCGTTGTTGAATTTGGATGATCTTCTCGGTAGTTTCTTGTATAATCTCCGGACCCGTAATCTGTCTATCCCCCACTTCACTCCAAAAAATCGGAGACCTACACTTTCTACCATAAAGTGCTTCAAACGGCGCCATCTCAATGCTTGAATGGTAGCTGTTGTTGTAGGAAAATTCTGCTAATGGTAGATGTCGATCCCAACTGTTTCCGAAATCAATAACACATGCTCGTAGCATGTCTTCAAGCGTTTGTATCGTCCTTTCACTCTGCCCATCTGTTTGTGGATGATAGGCAGTACTCATGTCTAGACGAGTTCCTAATGCTTGCTGTAATGTCTGCCAGAATCTTGAAATAAATCTGCCATCCCTATCAGAGATAATAGAGATTGGTATTCCATGTCTGGAGATGACTTCCTTCAAATACAGTCGTGCTAACTTCTCCATCTTGTCATCTTCTCTTATTGGCAAGAAGTGTGCTGATTTGGTGAGACGATCAACTATTACCCAAATAGTATCAAAACCACTTGCAGTCCTTGGCAATTTAGTGATGAAATCCATGGTAATGTTTTCCCATTTCCATTCCGGGATTTCAGGTTGTTGAAGTAGACCTGATGGTTTCTGATGCTCAGCTTTGACCTTAGAACACGTCAAACATTCTCCTACGTATTTAGCAACATCGGCTTTCATACCCGGCCACCAAAAATGTTTCTTGAGATCCTTGTACATCTTCCCCGTTCCAGGATGTATTGAGTATCTGGTTTTATGAGCTTCTCTAAGTACCATTTCTCTCATATCTCCAAATTTTGGTACCCAAATCCTTTCAGCCCTATACCGGGTTCCGTCTTCCCGAATATTAAGATGCTTCTCCGATCCTTTGGGTATTTCATCCTTTAAATTTCCCTCTTTTAAAACTCCTTGTTGCGCCTCCTTTATTTGAGTAGTAAGGTTATTATGAATCATTATATTCATAGATTTTACTCGAATGGGTTCTCTGTCCTTCCTGCTCAAGGCAACGGCTACCACATTTGCCTTCCCCGGGTGGTAACGAATCTCAAAGTCGTAATCATTCAACAATTCAATCCACCTACGCTGCCTCATATTCAGTTATTTCTGATTAAATATGTGTTGAAGACTTTTGTGGTCGGTATATATAATACTTTTGACCCCATATAAGTAGTGCCTCCAAGTCTTTAATGCAAAAACAACCGCGCCTAATTCCAAATCATGCGTCGTATAATTTTGTTCATGAATCTTCAATTGTCTAGACGCATAAGCAATCACCTTCGTTCGTTGCATTAATACACAACCGAGACCTTGCTTTGATGCGTCACAATAAATCACAAAATCATCATTCCCTTCAGGCAATGACAATATAGGTGCCGTAGTTAGCTTTTTCTTCAATAACTGAAACGCTTTCTCTTGTTCATCATTCCATTCAAATTTCTTCCCTTTATGTGTTAATGCAGTCAAGGGTTTTGCTATTCTGGAAAAGTCTTGGATGAACCTTCTGTAGTAACCAGCTAGTCCTAAAAACTGGCGTATGTGTTTCGGAGTTTTCGGGGTTTCCCACTTTTCAACAGTTTCTATCTTTGCCGGATCCACCTTAATACCTTCTTTGTTCACTATGTGACCGAGGAATTGAACTTCTTCCAACCAAAATGCACACTTTGAAAACTTAGCGTACAATTCTTCTTTCCTCAATACTTCTAACACCTTTCTCAAATGTTCACCGTGTTCTTGGTCATTCTTTGAGTAAATAAGTATGTCATCAATGAAAACAATGACAAACTTGTCAAGGTATGGTCCACACACTCGGTTCATAAGGTCCATGAACACAGCTGGTGCATTAGTTAAACCAAACGGCATGACCATAAACTCGTAATGACCGTAACGTGTTCTAAAAGCAGTCTTTGGAATATCATCTTCTTTCACCCGCATTTGATGGTACCCGGAACGTAAGTCAATCTTTGAATAAACAGACGAGCCTTGTAGTTGATCAAATAAGTCGTCGATTCTCGGTAGTGGGTAGCGGTTCTTGATGGTAAGTTTGTTCAACTCTCGGTAGTCTATACACAACCTGAATGTACCATCTTTCTTCTTGACAAACAAAACAGGAGCTCCCCACGGTGATGTGCTTGGTCGAATGAAACCACGCTCTAAAAGTTCTTGTAATTGGCTTTGTAGTTCTTTCATCTCGCTGGGTGCGAGTCTGTAAGGAGCACGAGCTATTGGTGCAGCTCCTGGTACAAGATCTATTTGAAATTCAACGGATCGATGTGGGGGTAATCCCGGTAATTCTTTCGGAAATACATCAGGAAATTCTTTTGCGACGGGAACATCATTGATGCTCTTTTCTTCAGTTTGTACTTTCTCGACGTGTGCTAGAACAGCATAGCAACCTTTTCTTATTAGTTTTTGTGCCTTCAAATTACTAATAAGATATAGCTTCGTGTTGCCCTTTTCTCCGTTCACCATTAAGGGTTTTCCTTTTTCTCGTATAATGCGAATTGCATTTTTGTAACAAACGATCTCCGCTTTCACTTCTTTCAACCAGTCCATACCGATTATCACATCAAAACTCCCTAACTCTACTGGTATCAAATCAATCTTAAATGTTTCGCTAACCAGTTTAATTTCTCGATTCCGACATATATTATCTGCTGAAATTAATTTACCATTTGCTAATTCGAGTAAAAATTTACTATCCAAAGGCGTCAATGGACAACTTAATTTAGCACAAAAATCTCTACTCATATAGCTTCTATCCGCACCCGAATCAAATAAAACGTAAGCAGATTTATTGTCAATAAGAAACGTACCCGTAACAAGCTCCGGGTCTTCCTGTGCCTCTGCCGCATTAATATTGAAAACTCTTCCACGGCCTTGTCCATTCGTGTTCTCCTGGTTCGGGCAATTTCTAATAATGTGGCCCGGTTTTCCACATTTATAACAAACTACATTGGCATAACTTGCTCCGACACTACTTGCTCCGCCATTACTCGTTCCGACACCATTTGTTCCTTTCGTTCTATTAACCCCTGGTCCGTAGACCTCACACTTCGCCGCGCTATGACCATTTCTTTTACACTTGTTGTAAAATTTGGTGCAGAACCCCGAGTGATTATTTTCACACCTTTGGCATAGCTGCTTCTGATTGTTGTTGTTGTTGCGGTTATTATTGTTGTTGGGATGATTGTTGTAGTTGCTGTTGTTGTTGTTGTTGTTGTTGTTGTTGTTGGGCCGTTTGTTGTAGTTGCGATTGATGTTGCGATTGTTGGGATAATTGTTGCGATTATTGTTGTAATTGCTGTTGTTGTTGTATTGGTGATTCTTATCACCGTTTTCCTCCCACTTTCTTTTGACTTGCTTCACATTGGCCTCTTCAGCAGTCTGTTCTTTAATTCTTTCTTCAATTTGGTTCACGAGTTTGTGAGCCATTCTACATGCCTGTTGTATGGAGGCGGGCTCGTGTGAACTTATATCTTCTTGGATTCTTTCCGGTAATCCTTTCACAAACGCGTCGATCTTCTCTTCCTCATCTTCGAATGCTCCCGGACACAATAGGCACAATTCTGTGAATCGTCTTTCGTACGTGGTAATATCAAATCCTTGGGTTCGTAACCCTCTAAGTTCTGTCTTGAGCTTATTGACCTCGGTTCTGGGACGGTACTTCTCGTTCATCAAGTGCTTGAATGCAGACCACGGTAGTGCGTACGCATCGTCTTGTCCCACTTGCTCTAGATAGGTATTCCACCATGTTAACACAGAACCTGTGAAGGTATGCGTAGCATACTTCACTTTGTCCTATTCAGTACACTTACTTATGGCAAACACCGATTCGACCTTCTCGGTCCACCGTTTCAATCCGATCGGTCCTTCGGTTCCATCAAATTCCAAAGGTTTGCAGGCAGTGAATTCTTTGTAGGTGCATCCTACACGATTTCCTGTACTGCTAGATCCAAGGTTATTGTTGGTATGTAGCGCAGCCTGTACTGCGGCTATGTTTGAAGCTAGAAAAGTACGGAATTCCTCTTCATTCATATTCACGGTGTGTCGAGTAGTCGGTGCCATTTCCTTCAAAATAGTCAAATGGAACAAGTTAATCATACAGAATATTAAGAGTAGTTAATAGTATTTCGTAGCATAATATGAACTCATTTATAAAAGCTTTTTCTTCATATTAGCGTTTTATAAGTTTAAATTCGGGTAGTACCTACCCGTTAAGTTCATACTTAGTAGCTAATATACAATTCAACTACTACAATTCTATATGAAAAACTGATTATAATAATATTTCGCGTTCAAACTTTTATACAATATTTTACAAACTTACAATACCGCTTATTTTACATAAAGCATGAAATATAGCACACAATAATTTTGATACAAGATAGTTGTGAAGATAATTCTAGCTAGTACACAAGTCGTTCAGCAAAGGCAATAAAGACACGTAATTCATACGTCCAGAAACAAGTCATGCATTCTGGTTTTACTAGGACTACTTCCCATCCTTGGTCTTGTGCAACATAACCGTTATGGCCGTTGATAAGACAGCGTGTTGTAACGTCGTCAAAGGGACGAGGGTTACGTAATGTCCGACAGTCCCGTAATAATCTAAAAACCTCATTTCTTACCCCAATTACCGACTCCGTCACTTGTGGAAACGTTTTGTTTAATAGTTGTAGCCCGATGTTCTTGTTCTCACTTTGGTGAGAAGCGAACATTACTAATCCGTAAGCATAACATGCTTCTTTATGTTGCATGTTAGCTGCTTTTTCTAAATCACGAAGTCCAATATTCAGATATATTGAGTCAAAATAATTTCTTAACCCGTTGCGTAAAATAGCATTTGGGTTCCCCGCAATATATGCGTCAAAGTAAACACATCGTAACTTATGGGTTTCCCAATGTGATATCCCTCATCTTTCAAACGAAAGTCTCTTATAAACCAAGACATTCTTGGAACGTTCTTCGAATGTCTTACAAACTGATCTCGCCTTAAATAGTTGTGCCGAGGAATTCTGGCAGACTCTAGACAAGATTTCATCAATCATGTCTCCGGGTAGGTCTCTTAAAATATTGGGTTGTCTATCCATTTTGTGTTTTTAAACTGTAAAATAGACAAAAGTTAGATTCATAAAAAAATACTTATTAATACAAGCAATTTTTACATATATCATAAAGCATAAGAACACTATATTACATATATTACACCACACGAATACAACTATCTTATTCCGACTCGGTCATTTCTTCTTCTTCGGTTTTGGTTCGTTTTTCCAAGTTTCTAGGGATATATGATGTTCCCCTAATACGAGCCTTCGTTGTCCACATTGGTTTAGAAAAACCTGGTGGTTTAGAGGTTCCCGGGTCATTGTTACAACTTAAGAACTTCGGGGGTTGACGATACATATAAAGTTCATCAGGGTTGGAATTAGATTTCTCTATTTTTATGCCCTTTCTCTTATTATTTTCTTTTGCCTTTTTAAATTCAGTTGGGGTAATTTCTATAACATCATTGGAATTCTCGTCGGAATCCGATTCATCGGAGAATTGGTAATCCTCCCAATATTTTGCTTCCTTGGCGGAAACACCATTGACCATAATTAACCTTGGTCGGTTGGTTGAGGATTCTCTTTTACTTAACCGTTTTATTATTTCCCCCACCGGTTCCGATTCTTCTTCCGGTTCCGATTCTTCGTCCGGTTCCGATTCTTCTTCCGGTTCCGACTCTTCTTCCGGTTCCTCTTCGGGAACTTGTGAATCAGTCCACGAATAATTCCAATTTACATTTGACTCTTCATTATTATTAGGTGAGTCAATGGGACTTGTTCTAGAGGTAGACATCTATCACATAATATCAAACACGTTAAGAGATTAATATATCACATAATATTCATATGTTAAAAATATATAGTTTCCAACAAAAATGTTAAGCAATCATTTTTAAAGAAAACACGGTCGAAGTCCAGAATCACTAATGCATCCTAACAAACTCGATAAGACACACTAATGCAAATTTTCTGGTTCTCTAAGACCAACGCTCGGATACCAACTGAAATGTCCCGTTCTTATTGATTAAAAACGTTCCATATTAATTGATTTCGTTGCGAGGTTTTGACCTCTATATGAGACGTTTTTCAAAGACTGCATTCATTTTTAAAACAAACCATAACCTTTATTTCATAAATAAAGGTTTAAAAAGCTTTACGTAGATTATCAAATAATGATAATCTAAAATATCCTGTTTACACACAACCATTACATAATGGTTTACAATACAAATATGTTACATCGAAATCAGTTTCTTGAATGCAGTTTTTACACAATATCATACAAACATGGACTCCAAATCTTGTCCTTATTTTAGTATGCAACAGCGGAAGCTCTTAATATTCACCTGAGAATAAACATGCTTTAAACGTCAACAAAAATGTTGGTGAGTTATAGGTTTAACCTATATATATCAAATCGTAACAATAGACCACAAGATTTCATATTTCAATACACATCCCATACATAGAGATAAAAATCATTCATATGGTGAACACCTGGTAACCGACATTAACAAGATGCATATATAAGAATATCCCCATCATTCCGGGACACCCTTCGGATATGATATAAATTTCGAAGTACTAAAGCATCCGGTACTTTGGATGGGGTTTGTTAGGCCCAATAGATCTATCTTTAGGATTCGCATCAATTAGGGTGTCTGTTCCCTAATTCTTAGATTACCAGACTTAATAAAAAGGGGCATATTCGATTTCGATAATTCAACCATAGAATGTAGTTTCACGTACTTGTGTCTATTTTGTAAATCATTTATAAAACCTGCATGTATTCTCATCCCAAAAATATTAGATTTTAAAAACGGGACTATAACTCACTTTCACAGATTTTTACTTCGTCGGGAAGTAAGACTTGGCCACTGGTTGATTCACGAACCTATAACAATATATACATATATATCAAAGTATGTTCAAAATATATTTACAACACTTTTAATATATTTTGATGTTTTAAGTTTATTAAGTCAGCTGTCCTCGTTAGTAACCTACAACTAGTTGTCCACAGTCAGATGTACAGAAATAAATCGATAAATATTATCTTGAATCAATCCACGACCCAGTGTATACGTATCTCAGTATTGATCACAACTCAAACTATATATATTTTGGAATCAACCTCAACCCTGTATAGCTAACTCCAACATTCACATATAGAGTGTCTATGGTTGTTCCGAAATATATATAGATGTGTCGACATGATAGGTCGAAACATTGTATACGTGTCTATGGTATCTCAAGATTACATAATATACAATACAAGTTGATTAAGTTATGGTTGGAATAGATTTGTTACCAATTTTCACGTAGCTAAAATGAGAAAAATTATCCAATCTTGTTTTACCCATAACTTCTTCATTTTAAATCCGTTTTGAGTGAATCAAATTGCTATGGTTTCATATTGAACTCTATTTTATGAATCTAAATAGAAAAAGTATAGGTTTATAGTCGGAAAAATAAGTTACAAGTCGTTTTTGTAAAGGTAGTCATTTCAGTCGAAAGAACGACGTCTAGATGACCATTTTAGAAAACATACTTCCACTTTGAGTTTAACCATAATTTTTGGATATAGTTTCATGTTCATAATAAAAATCATTTTCTCAGAATAACAACTTTTAAATCAAAGTTTATCATAGTTTTTAATTAACTAACCCAAAACAGCCCGCGGTGTTACTACGACGGCGTAAATCCGGTTTTACGGTGTTTTTCGTGTTTCCAGGTTTTAAATCATTAAGTTAGCATATCATATAGATATAGAACATGTGTTTAGTTGATTTTAAAAGTCAATTTAGAAGGATTAACTTTTGTTTGCGAACAAGTTTAGAATTAACTAAACTATGTTCTAGTGATTACAAGTTTAAACCTTCGAATAAGATAGTTTTATATGTATGAATCGAATGATGTTATGAACATCATTACTACCTTAAGTTCCTTGGATGAACCTACTGGAAAAGAGAAAAATGGATCTAGCTTCAATGGATCCTTGGATGGCTCAAAGTTCTTGAAGCAAAATCATGACACGAAAACAAGTTCAAGTAAGATCATCACTTGAAATAAGATTGTTATAGTTATAGAAATTGAACCAAAGTTTGAATATGATTATTACCTTGTATTAGAATGATAACCTACTGTAAGAAACAAAGATTTCTTGAGGTTGGATGATCACCTTACAAGATTGGAAGTGAGCTAGCAATCTTGAAAGTATTCTTGATTTTATGAAACTAGAACTTTTGGAATTTATGAAGAACACTTAGAACTTGAAGATAGAACTTGAGAGAGATCAATTAGATGAAGAAAATTGAAGAATTAAAGTGTTTGTAGGTGTTTTTGGTCGTTGGTGTATGGATTAGATATAAAGGATATGTAATTTTGTTTTCATGTAAATAAGTCATGAATGATTACTCATATTTTTGTAATTTTATGAGATATTTCATGCTAGTTGCCAAATGATGGTTCCCACATGTGTTAGGTGACTCACATGGGCTGCTAAGAGCTGATCATTGGAGTGTATATACCAATAGTACATACATCTAAAAGCTGTGTATTGTACGAGTACGAATACGGGTGCATACGAGTAGAATTGTTGATGAAACTGAACGAGGATGTAATTGTAAGCATTTTTGTTAAGTAGAAGTATTTTGATAAGTGTCTTGAAGTCTTTCAAAAGTGTATGAATACATATTAAAACACTACATGTATATACATTTTAACTGAGTCGTTAAGTCATCGTTAGTCGTTACATGTAAATGTTGTTTTGAAACCTTTAGGTTAACGATCTTGTTAAATGTTGTTAACCCAATGTTTATAATATCAAAAGAGATTTTAAATTATTATATTATCATGATATTATGATGTATGAATATCTCTTAATATGATATATATACATTAAATGTCGTTACAACGATAATCGTTACATATATGTCTCGTTTCAAAATCATTAAGTTAGTAGTCTTGTTTTTACATATGTAGTTCATTGTTAATATACTTAATGATATGTTTACATATCATAATATCATGTTAACTATATATATAACCATATATATGTCATCATATAGTTTTTACAAGTTTTAACGTTCGTGAATCACCGGTCAACTTGGGTGGTCAATTGTCTATATGAAACCTATTTCAATTAATCAAGTCTTAACAAGTTTGATTGCTTAACATGTTGGAAACATTTAATCATGTAAATATCAATCTCAATTAATATATATAAACATGGAAAAGTTCGGGTCACTACAGCTGCTGCTGCTGCTGCTGCTGCTGCTGCTGTTGTTGTTGTTGTTGTTGTTGTTGTTGTTGTTGTTGTTGTTGTTGTTGTTGTTGTTGTTGTTGTTGTTGTTGTTGTTGCTGTTGGGCCGTTTGTTGTAGTTGCGATTGATGTTACGATTGTTGGGATAATTGTTGCGATTATTATTGTAATTGCTGTTGTTGTTGTATTGGTGATTCTTATCACCGTTTTCCTCCCACTTTCTTTTGACTTGCTTCACATTGGCCTCTTCAGCCGTCTGTTCTTTAATTCTTTCCTCAATTTGGTTCACTAGTTTGTGAGCCATTCTACATGCCTGTTGTATGGAGGCGGTCTCGTGTGAACTTATATCTTCTTGGATTCTTTCCGGTAATCATTTCACAAACGCGTCGATCTTCTCTTCCTCATCTTCGAACGCTCCCGGACACAATAGGCACAATTCTGTGAATCGTCTTTCGTACGTTGTCATATCAAATCTTTGGGTTCGTAACCCTCTAAGTTCTGTCTTGAGCTTATTGACCTCGGTTCTGGGACGGTGCTTCTCGTTCATCAAGTGCTTGAATGCTGACCACGGTAGTGCGTACACATCATCTTGTCCCACTTGCTCTAGATAGGTATTCCACCATGTTAACGCAGAACCTGTGAAGGTATGCGTAGCGTACTTTACTTTGTCCTCTTCAGTACAGTTACTTATGGCAAACACCGATTCGACCTTCTCGGTCCACCGTTTCAATCCGATCGGTCCTTCGGTTCCATCAAATTCCAAAGGTTTGCAGGCAGTGAATTCTTTGTAGGTGCATCCTACACGATTTCCTGTACTGCTAGATCCAAGGTTATTGTTGGTATGTAGCGCAGCCTGTACTGCGGCTATGTTTGAAGCTAGAAAAGTACGGAATTCCTCTTCATTCATATTCATGGTGTGTCGAGTAGTCAGTGCCATTTCCTTCAAAATAGTCAAATGGAACAAGTTAATCATACAGAATATTAAGAGTAGTTAATAGTATTTCGTAGCATAATATGAACTCATTTATAAAAGCTTTTTATTCATATTAGCATTTTATAAGTTTAAATTCGGGTAGTACCTACCCGTTAAGTTCATACTTAGTAGCTAATATACAATTCAACTACTACAATTCTATATGAAAAACTGATTATAATAATATTTCGCGTTCAAACTTTTATACAATATTTTACAAACTTACAATACCGCTTATTTTACATAAAGCATGAAATATAGCACACAATAACTTTGATACAAGATAGTTGTGAAGATAATTCGAGCTAGTACACAAGTCGTTCAGCAAAGGCAATAAAGACACGTAATTCATACGTCCAGAAACAAGTCATGCATTCTGGTTTTACTAGGACTACTTCCCATCCTTGGTCTTGTGGAACATAACCGTTATGGTCGTTGATAAGACAGCGTGTTGTAACGTCGTCAAAGGGACGAGGGTTACGTAATGACCAACAGTCTCGTAATAACCTAAAAACCTCATTTCTTACCCCAATTACCGACTCCGTCACTTGTGGGAACGTTTTGTTTAATAGTTGTAGCCCGATGTTCTTTTTCTCACTTTGGTAAGAAGCGAACATTACTAACCCGTAAGCATAGCATGCTTCTTTATGTTGCATGTTAGCCGCTTTTTCTAAATCATGAAGTCCTATATTCGGATACATTGAGTCAAAATAATTTCTTAACCCGTTGCGTAAAATAGCATTTGGGTTCCCGCAATATATGCGTCAAAGTAAACACATCGTAACTTATGGGTTTCCCAATGTGATATCCCCCATCTTTCAAACGAAAGTCTCTTATAAACCAAGACATTCTTGGAACGTTCTTCGAATGTCTTACAAACTGATTTCGCCGTAAATAGTTGTGCCGAAGAATTCTGACCAACTCTAGACAAGATTTCATCAATCATGTCTCCGGGTAAGTCTCTTAAAATATTGGGTTGTCTTTCCATTTTGTGTTTTTATACTGTAAAATAGACAAGAGTTAGATTCATAAAAAAAAAATACTTATTAATACAAGCAATTTTTACATATATCATAAAGCATAAGCACACTATATTACATATATTACACCACACAAATACAACTATCTTATTCTGACTCGCTCGTTTCTTCTTCTTCGGTTTTGGTTCGTTTTGCCAAGTTTCTAGGGATATATGATCTTCCCCTAATACGAGCTGTCGTTTTCCACAACGGTTTAGAAAAACCTGGTGGTTTAGAGGTTCCCGGGTCATTGTTACAACTTAAGGGCTTCGGGGGTTGACGATACATATAAAGTTCATCGGGGTTGGAATTAGATTTCTCTATTTTTATGCCCTTTCCCTTATTATTTTCTTTTACCCTTTTTAAATTCAGTTGGGGTAATTTCTATAACATCATCGGAATTCTCGTCGGAATCCGATTCATCGGAGAATTGGTAATCCTCCCAATATTTTGCTTCCTTGGCGGAAACACCATTGACCATAATTAACCTTGGTCGGTTGGTTGAGGATTTTCTTTTACTTAACCGTTTTATTATTTCCCCCACCGGTTCTATTTCCTCCTCCGGTTCCTCCTCTTCCGGTTCTGATTCTTCTTCCGGTTCTGATTCTTCTTCCGGTTCTTCTTCGGGAACTTGTGAATCAGTCCAATATATATTCGACTCTTCGTTATTATTAGGTGAGTCAATGGGATTTGTGCTAGAGGTAGACATCTATCACACAATATCAAACATGTTAAGAGATTAATATATCACATAATATATACATGTTAATAATATATAGTTTCCAACAAAAATGTTAAGCAATCATTTTTAAAGAAAACACGGTCGAAGTCCAGACTCACTAATGCATCCTAACAAACTCGATAAGACACACTAATGCAAATTTTTTGGTTCTCTAAGACCAACGCTCGGATACCAACTGAAATGTCCCGTTCTTATTGATTAAAAACGTTCCATATTAATTGATTTCGTTGCGAGGTTTTGACCTCTATATGAGACGTTTTTCAAAGACTGCATTCATTTTTAAAACAAACCATAACCTTTATTTCATAAATAAAGGTTTAAAAAGCTTTGCGTAGATGATCAAATAATGATAATCTAAAATATCCTGTTTACACACGACCATTACATAATGGTTTACAATACAAATATGTTACATCGAAATTAGTTTCTTGAATGCAGTTTTTACACAATATCATACAAACATGGACTCCAAATCTTGTCCTTATTTTAGTATGCAACAGCGGAAGCTCTTAGTATTCACCTGAGAATAAACATGCTTTAAACGTCAACAAAAATGTTGGTGAGTTATAGGTTTAACCTATATATTATCAAATCATAATAATAGACCACAAGATTTCATATTTCAATACACATCCCATACATAGAGATAAAAATCATTCATATGGTGAACACCTGGTAATCGACATTAACAAGATGCATATATAAGAATATCCCCATCATTCCGGGACACCCTTCGGATATGATATAAATTTAGAAGTACTAAAGCATCCGGTACTTTGGATGGGGTTTGTTAGGCCCAATAGATCTATCTTTAGGATTCGCGTCAATTAGGGTGTCTGTTCCCTAATTCTTAGATTACCAGACTTAATAAAAAGGGGCATATTCGATTTCAATAATTCAACCATAGAATGTAGTTTCATGTACTTGTGTCTATTTTGTAAATCATTTATAAAACCTGCATGTATTCTCATCCCAAAAATATTAGATTTTAAAAGTGGGACTATAACTCACTTTCACAGATTTTTACTTCGTCGGGAAGTAAAACTTGGCCACTGGTTGATTCACGAACCTATAACAATATATACATATATATCAAAGTATGTTCAAAATATATTTACAACACTTTTAATATATTTTGATGTTTTAAGTTTATTAAGTCAGCTGTCCTCGTTAGTAACCTACAACTAGTTGTCCACAGTTAGATGTACAGAAATAAATCGATAAATATTATCTTGAATCAATCCTCGACCCAGTGTATACGTATCTCAGTATTGATCACAACTCAAACTATATATATTTTGGAATCAACCTCAACCCTGTATAGCTAACTCCAATATTCACATATAGAGTGTCTATGGTTGTTCCGAAATATATATAGATGTGTCGACATGATAGGTCAAAACATTGTATACGTGTCTATGGTATCTCAAGATTACATAATATACAATACAAGTTGATTAAGTTATGGTTGGAATAGATTTGTTACCAATTTTCACGTAGCTAAAATGAGAAAAATTATCCAATCTTGTTTTACCCATAACTTCTTCATTTTAAATCCGTTTTGAGTGAATCAAATTGCTATGGTTTCATATTGAACTCTATTTTATGAATCTAAACAGAAAAAGTATAGGTTTATAGTCGGAAAAATAAGTTACAAGTCGTTTTTGTAAAGGTAGTCATTTCAGTCGAAAGAACGACGTCTAGATGACCATTTTAGAAAACATACTTCCACTTTGAGTTTAACCATAATTTTTGGATATATTTTCATGTTCATAATAAAAATAATTTTCCCAGAATAACAACTTTTAAATCAAAGTTTATCATAGTTTTTAATTAACTAACCCAAAACAGCCCGCAGTGTTACTACGACGGCGTAAATCCGGTTTTACGGTGTTTTTCGTGTTTCCAGTTTTTAAATCATTAAGTTAGCATATCATATAGATATAGAACATGTGTTTAGTTGATTTTAAAAGTCAAGTTAGAAGAATTAACTTTTATTTGCGAACAAGTTTAGAATTAACTAAATTATGTTCTAGTGATTACAAGTTTAAACCTTCGAATAAGATAGCTTTATATGTATGAATAGAATGATGTTATGAACATAATTACTACCTCAAGTTCCTTGGATAAACCTACTGAAAATGAGAAAAATAGATCTAGCTTCAAAGGATCCTTTGATGGCTTGAAAGTTCTTGAAGCAGAATCATGACACGAAAACAATTTCAAGTAAGATTTCCACTCGAAATAAGATTGTTATAGTTATAGAAATTGAATTAAAGTTTGAATATGATTATTACCTTGTATTAGAAAGATAACCTACTGTAAGTAACAAAGGTTTCTTGATCTTGGATGATTACTTGGAATGGATTTAGAAAACTTGGAAGTAAACTTGCAATCTTGGAAGTATTCTTGATTTTATGAAACTAGAACTTTTGGAATTTATGAAGAACACTTAGAACTTGAAGATAGAACTTGAGCGAGATCAATTAGATGAAGAAAATTGAAGAATGAAATTGTTTGTAGGTGTTTTTGGTCTTTGGTGTATGGATTAGATATAAAGGATATGTAATTTTGTTTTCATGTAAATAAGTCATGAATGATTACTCATATTTTTGTAATTTTATGAGATATTTCATGCTAGTTGCCAAATGATGGTTCCCACATGTGTTAGGTGACTCACATGGGCTGCTAAGAGCTGATAATTGGAGTGTATATACCAATAGTACATACATCTAAAAGCTGTGTATTGTACGAGTACGAATACGGGTGCATACGAGTAGAATTGTTGATGAAACTGAACGAGGATGTAATTGTAAGAATTTTTGTTAAGTAGAAGTATTTTGATAAGTGTCTTGAAGTCTTTCAAAAGTGTATGAATACATATTAAAACACTACATGTATATACATTTTAACTGAGTCGTTAAGTCATCGTTAGTCGTTACATGTAAATGTTGTTTTGAAACCTTTAGGTTAACGATCTTGTTGAATGTTGTTAACCCATTATTTATTATAACAAATGAGATGTTAAATTGTTATATTATCATGATATTATGATATATAATATATCTTAGTATGATATATATACAGTTAAATGTCGTTATAACGATAATCGTTACATATATGTCTCGTTTCGAAATCATTAAGTTAGTAGTCTTATTTTTACATATGTATTTCATTGTTAATACACTTAATAATATATTTAATTATCATTTAACATAATTAACCAAGTGTATCAATATCTTAATATGATTCATATGTACCTAGTAAGACGTTGTTATAACGATAATCGTTATATATATCGTTTTCGAGTTTCTTAAATTAATAGTCTCATTTTTATGTATATAACTCATTGTTAAAAAAACTAATGAGATACATACTTATAATAAAATCTTGTTAACTATATATATAACCATATATATGTCATCGTATAGTTTTTACAAGTTTTAACGTTCGTGAATCACCGGTCAACTTGGGTGGTCAATTGTCTATATGAAACCTATTTCAATTAATCAAGTCTTCACAAGTTTGATTGCTTAACATGTTGGAAACACTTAATCATGTAAATAACAATTTCATTTAATATATATATAAACATGGAAAAGTTCGGGTCACTACAAAAACCAGCTATGAAAAGGAAGAAACCAGCTACCTCAACTAGTACATCCACCGTCTCACATACTGGTAAAGCAGTAGTTGTATTAGAATCTAGTGCTCTCTGATCATAAAGAGCAGCCCTAGTCTTATATATTGACTACCCACTTCTAGTATTAGAATCCGTTGCTTAACTATTTCTTGGTAACAGGCAAATCCAAACGAGCTAAAGCTGGATCCAAGCAAACCACAGGAGGGATTGCCCCAGTCTCAACTGCTGCTTTTGCAAAGAAAGCTGCTATGGAACCTGGTGAGTCTCTAGACCAAACAGCAGAAATCTCTAACCTAATTAAAAATCTTTTCACTGCTGACTTGAAAAATGAAAATGGAGTTAAAGGCACAACCTTTACTCCCAAGCTGACTAGTTTTAAAACTAGTGTTAAGAAGAGTAGCAACCCATACTCTTCTAACCAGGCACTTCCACATTTTTCTAAAATGAACATCATGCAATATACTCTGCTGACAGTACAACCAGCAGAGAACATAACTGACCCCTAAAGCAGTCTTGAGCTGGTTCCTCATCGTGTTGAACCAGCTCATGCCACTGCACAGCCTAAATGTTACTTGGATTATGCTAAGATTCTCACTCCTACATCATTACCAGCCATAACTCTTACACTGTCTGGGTCAACATGTGTTGCCAATGAGTCAGCAGAGTCACATCTGTACTTACAGACACCTAACTCTATCTCAATTGAAGGGCTGACTAAATCACCAGTCTGTCCCCAGAGACCAACAACAGATGTAATTGTTGAGTTAAATTTATTTGGTTCTACAGTTGTTAACATAAAATGTTCTTTTGTTTCAGTTCTTAGCATGGTAGATGAAAAGGCAGAGGGGGAGCAAGAAAAGGATGTTATTGTTTCTCTTGATGAACTCTCTGTTTCTGCTACTGGTTTTGGTGCTACTGATTTATCTACTGGTGGTACTGCTACTGGTACTGTTGCTTCTACTGCTGCTGGCTCTAGTGGAGATAATGTGGTTGCTGGTTCCACTGTTCTTACTAACAATGAGGAGTTAGCTACTGCTGATATCTCTGCTACTCCTCCTACTGTCTCTGGTATTGTTGCTTCAACCACTGATTCTGTAGTGGTTGAGGAGATGATAATGGAACCTCCTCCTGCACTTGAAAAGGTCATTGGTAATATTGTTAAGGAGGTTCTTAATGTTGATATTTCTGGCACTACGACTGTTACTTCTACAACTGCTTCTATTGAGGAGATTATCATAGGTAGTGACCAAGATGACGTGGTGCTTACTGATGAGCTTATCGTAACAAATGCTACCTATTCTGCACATGTCACTGGTTCTACGGAACCCACTATGGATACTGGTACCTCTGCTACTGCCACCACTGATTCTTCTCAGGCTACTGCTGAGAAGAAACCATATGTGTGCCAGGTACCAGATCCTGATGAAGTTGTACCTAACTTCGTCTATAGGGGAGCATCCATCACTCCCAGAGTTACTTGTGGGTAGATCAGCTGACTATTGATCCCCAAAGTGCTATAGTCTCAGCCAGCAAATTACCAGAAGAGGAGCTGACTGAGCTACTATCTCAGCTGGATCGACCAGCAAGAGAAGAGATATATGAGAGGTTGGCCACGTTACAACAAGTTAATGAGCAGCCATACTATCACTACTTTGGTATGACTCCAGCTGCTTCTCCATGGCCTGGTACATGGAGGCCTCTCAGGTTCATCATAGATCCAGCTACTGGTAAATGTATTATGCAAAATGTCCATGATTCGCCAGTACCTTCTGATTCATCAGCTTCTTCCTCATCATCTTCTTCATCTGATGGTGATGCTGATAAAGGTACTGGTAAGGGCGGACCAGTCACTCATGATAATGTGACTGGTTCCAAAGACAAACCAGTGGATCTAACTGATGATGCTGACAAGAATACCAGTGGTTCTAAACCTTCGGGTGAAGGTAAAAATGATGGTGATCATGGTGACGAGTCAGATTCTGACCTTCCACCTCCACCACCCCACGGAGGTACTTCTATGTTGACAAACCAGTGGATCTAACTGATGATGCTGATAATGATGCTGACAAGAATACCAGTGGTTCTAAACCTTCGGGTGAAGGTAAAAATGATGGTGATCATAGTGACGAGTCAGATTCCGACTTTCCACCTCCACACCCCACGGAGGTACTTCTATGTTGGCTGCTACTGATCGCCCCTCAACCAGAAGCTTTAATACTGATGATGTGGCTGCCATCTCCACTCTGGCTGTCTATAAGACATTAGCTGAAGTTATACCATATCTACAAAGCACCATTCGCTCTGCTATTATTGATAGAATGACTGAAGCCATACGCAGAGCTGGGGAGGTTACCACTTCTACCATTGAAAACCAGCTCAAACAAGTATGTGCTTTTGTTGATCTAGCGGTGGATGCTATTATCAAACAATTTGAAAAAGAGGAGGATCTCAGGAGGCGAATCATCTCTCATAATGAATATACTGATCATCTTGCCCATCTTCAAACTGATCTTGATGCTGCTAATCGAAGGAATCTTTATCTTAATGAAGAGAATCGGGTATTGACAGAGAGGTTGGATTCGCAGGAACAGCAAATGGCTAATATGGTCCCTGTCTCTGCTTATCTTCAATTGGTGGAGACTATGCAGCAAATGGCTGCCTTACAAGCAGAAATTAGGGCCACTGTTAATCAAATGGCCATGGGTGTTGCAAGAAATGAAGTTAGAACTTTAAATCTGTGTCTCCGACAATATGGTGTAGATCCTGGTGCCCATCTTTCTCCTGCTGATGCTAACTGGAACAACTTTGCATTTTCAGTGCCTGAGTCAGACAGTGACCTTGATGCACATGTTTCCCCTGATCATCCTTCTGCCCCTGCTGATGACAAAAAGGGGGAAAAGAAGTCTAAAAAGAAGTCCAAAAAGAGAAAACAATCTAAGGGGGAGCATGAGCATGAAAAGGCTCCAAAACAGCAAAGGAGAGATGGTGATGATGATGGTACTGGTACTGATCAAGGTGCTGGCACTAAGCCCAGCAAAGCTCATACTGAAGCTGGTGTACAGGCAGCTGGTGAATCTCAACCCAATGTGTCTGCCACATCAGTAGATGATATTGGTTCTAGCAGTAAGCCTAGTGATGTTTCTGAACTGGTTGTTGCTGAATCTTTTGTTGTCTCTCAAACAATTGAAAGTAAAATGAAAAGAAAACTGGAGAGACATCAGAAGAGACAGCAAGATTTAAATGATGCCTTTAATGCCAAATGAGAGGCTTATGTTGCTCGTAAGCATCACAGAATTGAACATAGAAGAAGCCTGGACCCAGACAAGTTGGATATTAATGATAAACTAATCAGCATTAAAAAATACAAAAGAGATGCTCGTAAAAGAAATGCTAAGTTCATGGTTAAGTATGACAAGAAAAAGGCAAAGCTCTATGCTGAGCGAGCAGACAGGATCAAAAGAATGACCCCTGAAGAAATGAAAAATTATCTGCAATCTACTGGGTCAGGAGGAGTAAGAGCTGACGTGTTCATGAAATGGCTAGATGCAATATTGGAAACTAGCTTATCTTCTCGACCAGCATCTTCTGCTCAGCCAGCTACACAACAAAATCCAGCAGAAATAATAGACCTTGATGTTGATGATGTTAAGGGGGCATCTTGCTATTGTTCCCTATCTGCCTCCAGCTGATACTAATCAGTTAGCTGGTACTGAAGACACAGCAAGGAGGGCTGTGATAGAAGACCCAGCCAGTAGTGTGATGCTGGGTGAAACAAGTGTTGAAGACCCAGCCAAGGCGGCTGATCTGGGTGTTAAATAAGATGATGATACTGTTGATCCTGATGACTTCACAGTCTGGGATAGAGGAGATCACTTATTTGTTCAATCACCTATCTCTCCCCGGACTCTTGCTTATTTTAACAGAATACAGGATGAACGTATTAATCAGTTTTCAGTGAGTTCTTCAGGCATATTAGAATCAATCATGTATCCTCCATCTTCCCTAAAGCCACATGATAAACACACAACTTGGGAAGATAATTCAGTTGCCCGTGGTGAGCCAAATCTATTAAGAATGAATCCAGATGAAAGAGAAGCTTACAGGCTGGAGATTACTGTACCTGAATTGCTTGAGCAAAGACAAGCAGCTATTTCTGAAAGGATACACCAAGTTAGATTGCTGCATCATCCTCTTGATCATCCACTCTACATCACTGCCTTAACTTATGGCATTGAAATTGGCATGTATCTAAATAACAGTGGTCAAAGGCTACATACTAATGAAGAGAAAGCTCAATTTCATGAGGCTCGGCAACTGGGTATGGTTCTAAGGCAGTATCGTGATGCCCTTAGAACTGAAAAGGGAAGGAAAATGATTGAAACAGCAAAGTCCCTGAATATTACAGCCGATGATTATCTTTTGGGCTTAGAAGTTGAAAGGCAAAGAATGGAGGATGCTGATGCTGAATATGCTGAAAGGGTATGGCTTCAGGAAGTAGAAGCTAAATTGGCTGCTGATAGAAAGCAAGAGGTTGAGTCCCTCAAGCTAGCCAAAGCTATTGTTAAGGAACAAGATAAATCTCTTGATGAACTGGAAGCTGCTGAGAAAGCACCTGCTACTGCTCCTATAGAAACTGAACGAACAATTGAGCTATCTAATCACTATTATAGGAGCAATTATGGTGATGTACTGACCAGGAGATCAAATCCCAGCAAGATTATCAAAGTGCACAGAGGCACAAAAAGAGCTTTCAGTATCAGCAGGGAAGATAACATTCAAGAGAGGGTAGACTACACTGATTTGAGATCCTTCAGTTTCAGTAAATGGATGGAGATATTGGAGTACTTCATTGGTAAAGCTGAAAGTGGTATTAAAAAGACATTGAAGCCAGAACTCCAAGAGCTCTTCAACAAAGCAACAAAATTTGGGAATGCACCAGTAGTAAACGTAGAAGAGGTACTTTCTCAAAAGCCTAAAGGAAAGAAATCTACTGGTGAAGGCCCACACAGAAGAGATCCCATCATTCTACCTCCTCATGTTCCAGTTTATGACTCTGATGAGCTGCCTTTCTTGTATTCTGAAGCCTGGGCTACCTGGAAAGTAAAAGAAGAAGAGCTATCTGGTGATGAACTAGAAAAGGATAAAGATAAAGACAGATAGAATTCTAATGCTTAAATTGTATCTTTTGTTACTTCATTTTTCATTATGATGTTTTGTAATTACTGTATATACTCTGTTGTAATGAAGATGAAATGAGTTAATCTTCAAAATCATATCAAGTTATAAGATATAGATAACTCAGCAAAAGATCCCAAAAACAAACTTAAAAGGGATAAATTTTCTGCCTATTTTTCATTAGGTCCCTCTGTACTGGCTTTAGTGTTTTCTCTAAATGTCATAAGTTTTGTCATCATCAAATAGGGGGAGATTGTTGAGTCCCCAAAATAATTAAGGATTTAATTATGAAAAAACTGTCATTTATTTACACTAAAATGTTATGTGCAGCCAGCACAAGTTTGTTTATTTATAGACAGCAAATATTGTTGTGTCAAGTGTTCAGTATGCTGCCTAGTCTACCAGTACAAGGTAGAGTGTATTGTTTGAATTAGCACAGGATGAGTACTCAGAAATTCAAGAATATCAAGTGACTCAGCATAAGAAGAACCAGTAAACCTGGTAAGCAGCATACAATACAAGACAGCCTTGCTCCATTACAAGCATGGTGGTTTCCCGAGTGGTCTACATCAATTGTACTATTCAGCAGAAGTCAAAGACAAAGTTGAACAGAAAAGGATACGCGTTGGCGGCTGACAAGTGACCTTACAAGACCATGTGAGAATGCAGAAGTTTAACGCATGTGCAGACATGTGCTATACTTTGTCAATGCCTAGGGAACACAATATTCTATTTGTTTAAACGAATAGTGGTGCCAAACCAAATTGGGGTGTTCCTGCAAATAGCTACCAAAGAGGAAAGAGGAGAGCACACTCTCTGATGCAGTTGTCCCCCCAAGTACAGACATCCTATGTACCTGTGGACAATAGAACTATTACACGGTTAATAGGACTACTATAAATTGTTGTATCCACTATTGTAACAACTAATGGTATGAGTTTATTTATTTAGAGTCCAAAACGTGTAATAGCTTTAAGTTTATCCTCTTAGCTATACTTAGGTAAATCTGTATCAACCAACTATCATTCCGCTAAGGATAGTTGAAATTCTTTGTGATTTAATCAATAAAGAATAACAGTTGAAAAATTACCTTTGATTCTATTTACATTACATGCTTGAATACTAAACTGTATTTAATTGGTTAGTTAAATATAAGAAATTGTATTCACCCCCTACAATACTCCTGTTGTTTATCAAGGGACCAACAAAGATTGTTACGAACCTTTTATTAAATGCAAAACGACATTAGACAAAAGCAGACGACATTGTTTTAGGTAAACAGTTGTTGCGGAAAATGTTTTCGTTCAATAACTTAAACATTGTTACAATAGTTAAGATGGCATACACATTAGTATGGGAAATTGTTTATTAGGAACAATACATGTCTTCGCTATATACTTTAAACATATTTTGGCAATTTACAATTACTATACACATTGAAAAAAATGGTACTCTTTATTAAACGTAAAGTGAGAAAAAAATTTATTTTAAAAGAATATTAAAAAAGTTTAAAAATTGAAAGGAAAAGAAATAGTCTATGATTAATACAGAAGTTCCTTGAGATTTGATAACGCTTGTAATGTTCACATTTTTTTATTATATTTTCATACTAAGTTATAACCTGCAAATTTTGCAGGGTTTTATATATAGTTTGTTAGTTTACATTATATATATATATATATATATATATATATATATATATATATATATATATATATAATTTGTGGTAAATGGTGTCAACCTATGATTGGTTGGCACCATTTGTTAATAATAACTTCTTTTTTTTTATTTTTTTCTTTTTTTTTCAAAATATGATTTGCCCAACACCCCCAAACCACTAACCCAATACCATCCGGATCCCCTGACCCGCTCCATGTAATGACCCGCCTTTTTTCGTTTACTTTCTGTTTACTTAATTTAAAGTCCGTTATATAATTATAACATCACCCGTTAATTTGCGTTTTTAAAATATTTCGTTTAGATAATTCACGCACCCGCTTCTAAATTCGTGGGACTAGAATTGCCAAGAAACCAAAGATTTGACTAGGTCAACTAGTCAAACCCTTTCTCCTCCATTCATTCATCACCTCCTCTTTCTCATAATACTTCCAATTTATGCTCTCAAATCCTCAAACATAAATTCATCATCTAAATTCGATCTAGTAAGCGTTCTTCAAAAAAAAAGTACATATTTGGAATCCTTGCATCTTCCTCTTTGAATCCATACTAACTTCATCTCGTTTGGGTAACTTTCTAAAAACACTAAATTTCTTGTTCTTGATCTTTAAAACTTAAAAGTGTGTTAATTAGTATCTATGGCTCAAGTCTAACATGATTATGTGATTTATATGCTTGTTCTTGTCATTTCGATGTAACTAGCTTAAACTTGAAAAGTGGCTTGATTAATCGTGAGATTTGGTTGATCATATGTTGTTAGATGTTAAAAGTGCATGTATTAAATGTGTTACTAGCATTACTAGCTTCAATTTGGTATGTAAGTTGACTTGGAAAAGCCTCATTAACATGATTAAGGATTTTATGATTGTTAGTTAGGGTTTGATAGCCTTTAATGTGATTTTTGATGCATTAAAAGCCTTGAAATGTTGTTTGTAAGTGTTTAGTAGTATTGTATGCGTAATTACCTACTAAACGGCGTATTATATGTGTGTATTAAGTTCCCGAATCATCTTATGCATTTTATGAACTTGAAACTTTGATAATGAGCTTTAAATGATCATTCGATGAGAATTCGGTTATTGAAAATGATGTTTTTGTTTAATGAAATGTGTTTAGTTGTATTCCTCGTTAAATTACCTTTCCAACGATATAAGATATGTGTTTTGAATGTTTACGGTTCATTAGTTGTGTTTGAAAGAAGCTTGGTTCGTGCACTTGAAAATTCAGCAACAGCACCTGAAACCAGGGGCCTCGCTATAGCGAGCCCTGGTGTGCACGAAATCTCTCTATAGCGAGAAAACCCCTGACCAAACTCAATTTTTGATTTTTTCACTTTCGTTCCTGCTTACTCGCAACTCCGTTTAACATGAAATTTTGCCAACATGCTTATATATGACTACGTTTTTATGTGTAATGGTCGGAAACCCAACCCGACTCCGTTGACTTTGACTTTGACCAAGTTTAACTTTTAGTCAAACTTAACCAAACACTTATGCAATCGTTCTAACTTGCGTTTATACTTATATCTTGCATTAAACTTGACAAATTGACTCATATGCTATATTAGTCGAGTCGTAACGAGCCATAGGACTAATTGAACACTTTAACCGACTTCATGCTTTACCGATATTGATACAACCTATTATTTAGGTTGACACTAACATACGTTCTTGCCCACGTTTACTTGTGAAGTACAATTACATTCGTGCAATCAAGGTGAGGTCATAGTCCCACCTTTTCAACAACTTTTACTCTTTAAACTATGGGATAAGAAACATATACGTATCATACTTTTATGCTTTGAACGCAAGTACGAAAACAAACATTCCACGTGTGAGTTAGAACAAAAAGGCCTCAATTCAATTATCATTAGTTACACTTGCAGGGGGTAAACGTGAACATATGTTGTGTGGATCCATACGGGCTTGACAAGCCCTCATTCGGACGGTTCGCTACCGTTAGCGGATGAAATATATTTTCGAGTACATAGTATAGGTTCTAACACTATGATAACGGGGTATGTGAACAGTTAAGTCTTGATAATTGGGTGCTCCACAAACGAATAACAACTTTAGAATGTAAACGATTTAGATAATCAACGTTATGGAAATACAAAATCTTGTGGTTCAAAAACAACGTTTACTAATACATCTATGATTCACCAACGTTTTTTGTTGACAGTTTTCTATATGTTTTCTCAGGTCCTTGAACGCTAGATGATACATGTTTCCGCACTTTATTTTGATACTTGCTTGGATGTCGAGTATACATGCATACATGGAGCGTCTTTTCACTTTACTTAAATTGTGTCGCATAGGTTTCAATTGTACTTAAAACGTTGTAACATGTTTAGTCATTGTACTACTTTGTAAACTTTGAAACATCCTTACATTTGAAATGAATGCGACATATTTTGATTAAACGTTGTTTTAAAGACTTATGACCACGTAACGGGACCTAAGTAGACGGTGCCGTCAATGACGATTTTGTCGGGTCGCTACAGATGGTATCAGAGCATTGGTTGTAGGGATTTAGAGTTCATTAGTGTCAACACCGAGTCATAGGGTACATTGGTGAGTCTAGACTACAACTGGCATATAGACTTGAAGTAGGACTTGCTTGACTACTTGTGTATTTATACTTGAACTCTTCTATTAGTATCTAACTCCTATTTTTCATCTTAATCTCACGTTGTTTATTTTAATTTACATGTCATCTTGACCTTATGAGGTAATGTCGAATGCACATATGAATTAGGTTAATATAATTGCCGGGATTATATTACGGTGACTCATATGGACATTCCGACATTATGTCATAAAGAATTTAGGGCGGGTCAAGGAAAATTTTCTATCTATCTTTATTCCATATCACGATTTGTATTATTGAGAATACTAATCAACGATATTCTTGTGTCTTGAAGGAACAATGCCTCCTCACCGAGTTCCACGCAATGAAACTCCTGAATAAGCTCTTCAACGAATGATAGCCACCACCGTAGATGCGGCCATGGCCGATCACTCCTCCAACAACAATAATAATAACAACAACCACAACAACAACAATCATGGAGCCAGAAATTCAAATGAGGGATGCTCCTACAAAACTTTCATGGGGTGCAAACCTCACACTTTCGATGGAACCGGGGGACCGGTTACTCTCACCCGATGGTTCGAACAAACGGAATCCGTTTTTAGCATAAGCGGTTGCCGGGACCAAGATAAGGTCAAGTGTTCCACTCACACCTTCGCTGGTATTGCTCTTACTTAGTGGAACACGTATGTACAATCGGTGGGTACCGATGAAGCCCACGCACTCTCTTGGGCAGACTTAAGAGAAAAGATGATCACCAAATACTTCCCGTGTGAAGAGACTCGAAAGCTCGAAAGCGAGCTAAGAAGTTTAAAAGAGGTCAGAAATGACCTCAAAGATTATAATCAATGGTTTTTCGAGCTAGCCCTAATATGTCCGGCCCTCGTAACTCCCGAGCCCCTGAGGGTTGAACTTTACATGGATGGCCTCCCTAAGAGCATAAAACACGGGATAATGTCATCCAAACCCGCTAATCTACAAGAAGCTTTGAAGATGGCCCGCCAATTGATAGAAACAGTGGATGAAATCGTAGTACTGGCACCTAAGACCGAGGATAAATCGGGTGGCAACAAAAGAAAATGGGAAGCCACTCAATCAAGCAACTACACCAACAACAACTTCACCAAAAAGCCTTTCACCTCCGATGGCAAGAAAAGTTATGCCGGAACTCAACCTTTTTGCAACAAATGCCACAAGCATCACTATGGTGAATGTGTCAAGCCATTTTTCCACCGGTGTCAAAGAAGTGGTCATGTGGCCAATGATTGTAGAAGTGCCGCCCCCGTTGCTCAACAGGGGCCCAATGCACCAAAGACGGGTGTTTGTTTCGAATGTGGCCAACCGGGTCATTTTAGAAATGCATGCCCAAAGAAGAAAGCTAACCCCAATGCACGCGGCCGAACTTTCAACATCAACACCAAGGATGCCCGAGATGACAATGAACTAGTCACGGGTACGTTTCTTCTCAACAACTCTTATGTTTCTTGCTTATTCGATTCGGGTGCCGATAAGAGCTTTGTATCCAAGACCTTGACTCATTCTTTTTGCACTCCACCACGCCCACTAGATACTATTTACACTATTGAAGTGGCCAACGGGAAACTATTTAGTGCTAAAAGTTTTATCGGGGGTGTGCGTTAAACTTAATGGGTAAAGAGTTTGAAATTGACTTGATACCTATAGAACTAGGGAGCTTCGATGTAATAATTGGTATGGATTGGTTAGCCAAAATGAAATCTCACATCCTCTGTGATCTTAAAGTGATTCAAATTCCTATCGAGAATGGTGAACCCTTAATTGTCTATGGCGATAAGAGTTGCACCGGACTCAACCTCGTCTCGTGCCTTAAAGTTGAAAAATATCTTCGTAAAGGTTTGATGTGTGCAGCGGTGTATACGAAATACTATTATTTTTAATACAAAATACGATACAATTTTCGCAAGTTTTAATTATTTATATAGATGGGATATACCTTGTGATGACCCGGGAATTTCCGACCAAATTTAAACTTAATCTTTATATGATTCCGACACGATAAACAAAGTCTGTAATGCTGAGTATCAATTTTTGAACTGTTTCATATACGCATTTGACCTTTGACTACTCCCAACGATTCACGAACAAGTTGTTTGTAATTAAATAAGTAATTAAATATATATTTATATAGGTGTAAATGATATTTAAAAGTAATAAAATATGGATTAATCAAATTAAAATTTAAAAATGCAAATTAATTAAGTTGTTAGTAAAAAGAATCTATATATAGATATATGATTTTTCGTACCAAATTAATATCATATGTATATGGATATATATATATATATGTATATATATATATATATATATATATATATATATATATATATATATATATATATATATATATATATATATATATATATATATAAATGATATAGATATTGCATGATGGAAATGATAATATTTAATTCCATGATGAAGTAACATAATATTTTAAGTAATGATATATATACTTATAAATATAAAACAATTAAATTTTCATATATATATATATATATATATATATATATATATATATATATATATATATATATATATATATATTATAATTAGTGTTCAAACACATATTATATAATGATATATATATATATATATAATGTAAAAATTCGATATGTGAAAGTATTATTAATATTATTGTTATTATTATGATTCTTTATATATATACACATTTACTATATAATTATACAAAAATAGATATATATATATATATATATATATATATATATATATATATATATATATATATATATATATATATATATATATATATATATATATATATATATATATATATATATATATATATATATATATATATAAGTATATAAAAATGATATATACCTAAACAAATATGAGATAAATACGTATTTCTGTTGTAAGTCATTGTTTTAGCTGAGTAAATTGTCTACTAGAATAAGCAAGTCAATCTGATCCTTTATGAAACAAACAAAATCAGTTAGAAGCGGATTTCACTTTTAATTTTTTTATCTTTTCCATTGTACTGAACGAATATTTTGTGTAGATTCATTCTAACTACAACACAAATGATAATTGAGTCATTTAGCTGTAACTATAATAGTTAACCACTACATACCCCTCTGCAGAATGCAATTCGAAAAAAACAGATATCTATTTTGAAAACAACAGATGGTTTACTCTGTTCTTGGTCCCAATATCAAACATCTCGATTTTTAAATAAATTTCAAATTGTGCGAATGTGGTTTTGTTAGTAATGTTTTACTAAAACTTTCTGCAAAACCTCAACTTCTAATTCTTATTATCGAGTTAGAATTTCAGAGTCAAACTTTTATTTTCAAAAGTCAAACTTTATGTTCATCAAGAAATTCATTTTTGATTTAATGTTTTTGTTGAAATTAATAATTTATAAGGTTTCTAGGAGTGTTTTAGTATCTAATTCAAGTGGCTATTGTGATCCAAAACGTTCATGAATTTGAAAACGCAATTGAAGTTCATAACGAGCTGTGCAGACATTTTTTTTCTCTTTATTTTAGATTCGATTCTGTTAGTTTAAAATCACATTATAAGTTGTTTTCAATTCAATTATAAGTATAAAATCAATGATCGTGTCTATAGGGAGTATTAATGTGGTCTCAGTTCGAATTACGTTATGAAGAAGATGAAGGAAAGGGAAGCAGAAAGGGAGGGTTTAAATAAATTTCGGTGTGGGTTAAATCAGAAAAACGAAAATAGCTGGATGGTCATGAGTGTTGGCGTGTAGCGGGAAGTCACGGGTTCGAGTCCCGACTTGGACAGTTTATTAATCTTTTTGGAGTCTTGAAGGTAGATCATTTATCAAGTAATTATTATTATTATTGTTACTATTATTATTATTATTATTATTATTATTATTATTATTATTATTATTATTATTATTATTATTATTATTATTATTATTATTATGATTGTTAGTGTTATTGATAATATTAATTGTATTATCAAAAATTATTAATTACTAATATTATTACTAATTATTACATAAGTATTATTATTATTATAAGTTATGATCATTATTATTATTATTATTATTATTATTATTATTATTATTATTATTATTATTATTATTATTATTATCATTATTATGAGCCTAATACAAATTACCAAAATAAATATTATTATTAGTATCGTTTTATAAATTGATAGTATTATTATGGTTATTATCAACAAAAGTAATTGTAATAAGAATCACTACTGACGTTATCGTTATTTTCATTAATATTAATATTAATATTAGTATCACTTTCGTAACTAATAGTATATTTAGTATTATTACTAAACAAAAGTGTCATTATTATCAAAATCATTATTTTCATTACCAATACTATTAAATTATTCACTTTATTAAAAACTACTATTATTATCATTATTATGAAATTTATTATAAAAATTATAATTTATATTATCATTTATAGAATTATTAATACTATTATCATTATTATTAATATTAGTACTAACATTAATATTATTGTCATCACTTAAAATATTATCTTAAAATACTACTTTAACAAATAAATGATATTTATATAAATATATTTAATACATATCACATAACAAAAATTTAAATATCTTCTTATGTACAAAAAGAATATATGAAACATATATATATATATATATATATATATATATATATATATATATATATATATATATATATATATATATATATATATATATATATAATAAAAGGATATAACTAATAAACATATAAACATATATGTTCGATTACCATTATGTATATTAATAAATATACAAATGATATAGGTTCGTGAATCCGAGACCAACCTTACATTGTTTAGTTGTTCAATGTCGTTATATGTATTTTTACTAAAAAATACAGTATGGTGAGTTTCATTTGCCTTTTTTACCCTTTATATTTTTGGGCTGAGAATACATGCGCAATTTTTATAAATGTTTTACGAAATAGACACAAGTAATTGAAACTACATTATATGGTTGAATTATCGAAATCGAATATGCCCTTTTTATTAAGTCTGGTAATCTAAGAATTAGGGAACAGACACCCTAATTGACGCGAACTCTAAAGGTAGATCTATCAGGCCCAACAAGCCCCATCCAAAGTACCGGATACTTTAGTACTTCGAAATTTATATCATGTCCGAAGGAGGATCCCGAAATGATGGGGATATTCTTATATGCATATTGTGAATGTCGGTTACCAGGTGTTCAATCCATATGAATGATATTTTAGTCTCTATGCATGGGACGTACATTTATGAGATCTGAAAATGAATATCTTGTGGTCTATTAAAATGATGGAAATGATTATTTATGTTAAACTAATGAACTCACCAACCTTTTGGTTGACACTTGAAAGCATGTTTATTCTCAGGTATGAAAGAAATCTTCCGCTGTGCATTTGCTCATCTTAGAGATATTACTTGGAGTCATTCGTGACATATTTCAAAAGACGTTGCATTGGAGTCATTGAGTTCATCAAGATTATTATTAAGTCAATTATAGTAAGATATATTACGAAATGGTATGCATGTTGTCAACTTTCGATGTAATGAAAGATTGTCTTTTCAAAAACGAATGCAATGTTTGTAAAATGTATCATATAGAGGTCAAGTACCTCGCAATGTAATCAACTGTTGTGAATCGTTTATAATCGATATGGACTTCGTCCGGATGGATTAGGACGGGGTCTCTACATACCTAAACCTTGCTACAACACTTATAGGCAGTGTACCTAATCGTAGAGTAGTGTAGCTTTGGGTAAGTCCGGTTCGTTCCACAGGGAGGTAGCTGAGTTTAACGCTATATTTTATATATATATATATATATATATATATATATATATATATATATATATATATATATATATATATATATATATATATATATATATATATATATATATATATATATTATAAAAGGGGGGTTTACCGTTTAATGACCGGTTTGTCAATTTTAAATAAAGCGTAAAGATAAATGACGATAATTAAAATGCGTAAAATAAATAACAATGACGAAATATAAAATTGCGAATAATAAAATGACAGTAATTAAAAGTACGATGAGAAATACAATAAAAGAATTATGCTTATTTAAACTTCCGTAATCATGATGTTTGACGTTTTGATTTTAATTAATTGTTACCTGGGTTAATTGTCCTTTGTCCTGGTTTATTCGATACCTATCTGGTTTTTGTCCATAATAATCCATCGATCATAATTATAAAATGCTCGTCAAATTAACCTTATTTCCGAAGTCAAATATTCCAACTAATTAGGGACTTGAACTGTAACAAGGTCTTAATACTTTGTTAATAATTACACCAGGTTATCGACTGCGTGTAATTCAAGGTTTTAATACTTTGTTAACAATTACACCAATTACCCTTGTATGTAATCCACCCCTGTTTTAATTAGTCCACGATACATTAATTTATTCACTTGGCCATAATGAATAATCAATTACCCAATCCAATTGATTAATTAAATGATTGTAAACGATGTCGTATAAACGTCACTAAATAGGACATTCGTAATCATTTTAATAATTATTAGATTAACTAATTTGAAGATAGGTTCGACAGGTTCCAATGAGTTGTCATTCAATTGAACAATACCCCCCACCTATTAATAGTCATAGTCCGATGTTCACAAGTGTCGGTCTTTTGTCCAAACCCGAATTATGGTACAAAATCCAATAACCTCGTCTTAATATTTAGCCCAACATCATGATTACTTAAGCTCAAATAAGCATAATAATAACTTAGTTACGAAACATTAATTTAAAAAGGAAGAACATAGCTTACAGTGGTTATTAATCGCGTAGCGTTACACGGACAGAACTTCGACTTTAAAACCCGTAAAACATTTCTTACAATAACCCAACTAAACCATAACTTTATTATTAAAATTAACTTAAATTAAAATTAAAATTATAAATATATAATTCTTACACAAGGAAAGAAAGAAGAGAAAAGGTGTGTTGAGCTCGTCCGAATTCGTGGCTATTTATAGCACTTGGCCAACTTCTGATGCCCATGCGATCGCATGGCTACCTGATCCAGCTCACAATGCTTTGTTTTCTAGTTTGCCGACACTTTATTTAAATATAAATATAATAATATATAATTTTATATAATTTTATATATATTATATTATATTCTTGTGCATAGTTGACTTGTAATTTTAGCTCCGTTGACTTGCGCGTTGATGCTCGGTTTATGTCCCGGTTCCGGATTTTTGAACGTCCTTTCGTACGATTTAATATCTTGTACTTTGCGTTTCGCGACTTGTACTCTTGTCATTTTTGGACGTTTCTCATCAACAAATTGAACCGCTTGAATTATATATTGTACGTTTGAGCTTTTTGGTCATTTGCGTTTTCAAATCGTTGTCTTCTTCTTTTGTCTTCGCACTTATTTATTTAAACGATTATTACATAAAAATAAAATAATAGTAACTAAAAGCTTTACATATTGGAAGGATATTGTACCTAAATATATGTTCATTTGGAGCACTATCAAATATCCCCACACTTAAACGTTGCTTGTCCTCAAGCAATATAGAACTTGAAATAAAACAAACTTCACTCGAATCACTTTTTTATTCTCACACTTTATAATCAGTGATTTTGATACAGCGGTATAAACAATGATAGTAACATTGTGGTTTACAGTCCCACATGACTATAAAAATTTAGATCCTTTAAGAAAATTGAATCTTTATGAAAATATTTGATCTTTTGAAAATTCATGCTAGCTTTTACCCTGGATAAGTTTTTCGGAATAACCCTTCACCGGTGTTTGCAAAATATTTTTGTGGGTTGTGTGGGTTTCATATTTTCAAATTTTAGCTCAAAACTTATGGTTTTGTGTCACCCACTTACTTATAATTGTATTAGGAAAGCACACGTCCAGTATACTAGCTCCGTATATTACCTTTCGGTAAACTACCGTCCGGTTGTAAAGGAAAGCATTGAACAAGCAACTGTTAAGGCAATGTCTAATGACATGCAGATGTTCATGGTCTACAATGTGTCGGATGCAATTACTATCATTTGTAGGAGAAATAGTAAAGATCACCCTATAGTTTTTCGGTCTGGCACAAGGTCCTGTCTTCGACCATGCTATGCAACCACCGTTCTTACGGTTGACACCCGATTTGGTTCAGGTGACCTAATGAATTCTAGGTGAATTCCTAGGATTTTACGTTCAATGGTAATGAACGTATTGAAAATAGGTTTTCAGAAAACAAATCGGTTTTAATTTGATCAAAATATTTTCTCGTTCAACCTCGAGTTTAGATATCATTGAATTCCATGAGTTTGTAATTCTCAATCTTTAAGGTCAATCTCAAGGATTGAGTAATATCAGGCTTAAAAGCTGATTTTTAATCTTTAAGGAGATTATCCTTTCTGGGAGTCTGATTCATTAGTCTTATCAAGCTAATTTGCACGGCGCCCTCCTCATTTTACTAGACAGATCCTCTCATGGATAGGATAAGTCTGACCACATGGCGACCCTGTTTGATGCCGAGGTCCGTGGATTTCCTGCTGATTTTAGTGATGACTTTTCTAGATTTTTCGTCAACCTACAGCTGGTCTTGACGACAACTTCCTGACCTAAATCAAGAAGCACGTGTCTTTTTCGGAAGACTTTACTTCCTTTTAATGATGGAATTGATTCATCGTGTAGATCCATCTTTCTTTGAAATATATTACAGTAAATCGGGTAAAAATGATTAGTTTAGTCCAAAGCAAAAGTACCTGCAATAATCTTGTACAAAATATGTGATATATGTTTTAAAGAACTTGATAAATTCTTACCACACTTGGCTTTTATTTATTCTTTTCTTTGCCTTTTTATTCTCTTCTATTCCATTTTAAAGGAATTCAAGCGTTTTGGGTTGTTTCTCCATTTATGTTCTCTCCGAGGTAACAATAATTTTGACATTAACACCTAGTTTTATCGTTCATAAATATGTATAAACATGATTTTGAATTCATTTAGTTGAAAAATTTTCAAATTTTCACAAATTTGGCAATTAAACTAAGTGTAAACCCGAGAGAATTTATAACCCTTCCCCACACTTGAGATCATGCAATGCCCTCATTTACATGAAATCATACTATAATTATAAATTCATGAGGGTGATTAGTATAGAAAAGTGATTAAAAATACTGAGTTTGCAAACATATTATTTTATATCACATTTGATATTTTGCGTATTGTCATCAAAATTAGTAGCTTTTGCTGAACTTTAATGTCAGTCTTTGAAAGTGCGCTGTTTTACCCTGTATTGTACATAAGATAAACTACAAACATACATAATATGTTTATTATTTTTTTTATAAAACCTTTATTTATTAAAACAATTTAAATAAATAATTTTTTTTAAAAAACAATTTGTTTCCTTTTACTTTAGGTAGTTTCGGTATGTTTACCTAGTCCGTCCCTCGACAAAATTTAAAATTTGTCGTTTTTAAAGCGATTGTTTTAAAAGCAAATATTTTTGGGTTTTTTAATTTTTTTGGTATACTTTAGATCAATAAAATTAAAAATAATGATAACAAATTTTTTTGCCCCGTCTTTGGATAAAGCAATTTCGATTCTATGATCTAGACTTCAACTTACGATGAATTTTAGAAATCATTTTTTTAAACATAATGAAATAAAGTAATTTTTGTTTTTAAATTCACACAAAACTTAAATTTAAAAAGCGTATTAATTTTATTCAAAACCTACAAAACAAAAATTCAGAATGGGGGGAAGAAAACTAGTTCTTTAGTGTCTGCTAGCGGAAAAGACCAATCGGATTCCATTCTCGAAACTACACGAGAACAGAACAACTAACTCTAGATAGCATTATTTCTTAGAACATTTGAATCTCCCCACACTTAGGTAGCTGTGGTTTTGAAATTGTGATTAACTTCATCGTCAATTTCTTTTGGACCATAATCAACTTGCATATCTATGACTTTTGCGTTAAGCCATTGGTCGGATTCCTGTGTAATATCCACAAATTCAACTAGTTTTGCCTTTTCTTTAGGCGATAGATTGGATACTAACCGGTAACATAACTTAAAGTTCCCTTTGGTTCTAGCATCACGAATCCATTTAATAAGTTTCTTCATTGAACTGTTAATAACGGAGTCATTTAATTTTGTATCAACAATGGGGTTCTTTGTTATCAGGTCATCATTAGGTGTTACTTCATCTTCCCCATACTTAGGCGTTTTATTATTGTTAAGCACTACCGTTGGAGTTAGTAAAACAATATGGTTCTTACCAATCATTTTTGTTGGTTCAATGGTTTTGGTTGGTGGAGATTTAGTCTTTCGACAAACAAAGGTGATCGATTTTTCACCATCACTAAGTGTCATTCTACCCTCTCTTACATCAAATAACACCCTGGTGGATGCTAAGAATGGTCGACCTAAAATTAGAGGAATGTTTGAGTCCTCTTCTATGTCAATGACGATAAATTCGACTAAAAAGGTTAAATTACCCACTTGAAAGGGTAGGTTGTCAGCAATTCCAACTGAGTGCCTAATGGTTTGATCAAAGAGTCGAACACTCATCTCTGTTGGACTTAACTCACCTACTCCTAATCTCTTATATAATGAAAGAGGCATAACACTCACACACGCACCTAAATCTGCTAGTGCATCAAGTGTTGTAAATCTCCTTATTTCTCCCCGAGATCTCCTTGAGATCTCATTTTTAGGAGGCAGCCGAGATGAGATGTCCATCTCCCGAGATTTCTCGGTCAACGAGGTCAAACTTGGTCAAAGCCACAGTTTATCGAATTTTCTTGGTCATTTCTTGGATTTTCTCTTAAAATCTAGTTATTTCTCGGGTTTTCTCGCTCATTTTATGGATTTTTCTGTAAACTCTCGTAAAAGTATATATAAATATACAAAATATTTACAGATATATTTATATTTATATTAAAAAAACTGAAAAGTCAACGTAAGTCAACGTCCGAGATCTCCCCGAGATTTTTCCGAGATACCGAGATCTCCCAAAAAATGTCCTAACGAGATCTCCCCGAGATCCGAGTTCTTCAACCTTGCATCATATATGACACAATCACTAAGTAGACAAGGAACAATAAATTCACCCGGATCACCCAACCTGGGTGAAACTTTTGGTGGAACTGTCTTTACCGGGTTTATTTTTACGGTTTTTGTTTCTTGCACTTTCTTATTCTTCTTCTTCTTTCCAGAGGTATCACAAACTTTATTACCTATCACTTGCTCATACTCAACTCCTTTTCTTGAAAACGGGATGGGTGGTCTGTATGGTGCCACCACTGGCTTTACATACTCAGGTGGTGGTGGTGTTGTAACTTCTTCATTGTTACTCACATCTAAAACCTTCCCATCTTCTGGTGCTGATTTTTTAGAATTTGTTGACACCATATTAACATTCTCATTCCGAGGATTTACTTCAGTATTACTCTGTAGCTTTCCTTGTTCCCTCTCACTCATCATGCTAGCAAGAGTACCTACGTGTTTTTCTAGATTCAGAATGGAAGCTTGTTGAGTTCTTAATGACTGATCAAACCTCTCACTTGTTTGGGTTTGAGATGTAATAAATTGTGTTTGAGATTCCATTAGCTTTGCAATCATTTCTTCCAGATTTGGCTTTTTCTCTTCGATTTGTTGTGGTGGTTTATACAAGCCAGGTCTTTGTTGATTGAAAGTGTTGTTTTGAGTTGGTTGGTTATTCGGACCTTGTTGGTTATATGAGTTATTGTTAGGTCCATTTGGATTGTAAAGAATGTTTTAATTTGGATTAAAGTTTGGCCTTGGCGGTTGATAATTATTTTGATAATTATTTCCCGGCCTTTGGTTCATATAGGAAACATTCTCTCGTTGTTCCATCGTTTGCTCAATGTGACAGTCTTTCGTTAAGTGTGGTCCACCGCATTGTTCACAACTGATTCGTATTGCGTGAATATCTTTATTCATCTTTTCCATTCGTCTCTCGAAAGCATCTATTTTTGCGGAAACGGAATCAAAGTCATGACTAGAATCGACTCTAGGCACTTTAGATGAACGAAAGATATCTTTTTCTTGGTGCCACTCATATGAGTGGGAGGCTGTGTTATCAATAATTTTGTGACCTTCAGTTGCAGTTTTCTTCATAATGGAACCACCAGCTGCTGTGTCGATGTCTTTTCGTGTAGCGACGTCGACACCTTGGTAGAATATTTGTACTATTTGATAAGTGTCTAAACCATATTGAGGACATCCTCTCAACAACTTTCCAAATCTTGTCCATGCCTCATATAAAGTTTCATTTGGCTTTTGTGTGAACGTAACAATTTCTCCTTGAAGTCTCATGGCCTTAGATGCCGGAAAAAATCTTTTAAGAAATTTCTCAACTAAAACATCCCATGTATCAATCACCTCTTCAGGTAACGATTCTAACCAATCTTTGGCTTATCCCTTTAAAGTCCAGGGAAATAGCATGAGATAGATCTGTTCATCCTCAACTTCTTTGTTTTTGAATAGAGTACAGATCCTATTAAATGTTCGAAGATGTTCATTTAGATCTTCTTTTGGCGTACCACTATATTGGCATTGATTAGTTACCATGTGTAGGATTTGTCCTTTGATTTCATAATCTGGCGCATTAACATCTGGCTTAATAATGCCGTGACCTTGGCCAGTGCGTGTGGCTCTCATTCGGTCTTCCATACTTTGAGGTTCCGTTACTTCCATAATTGAATTTGTTGAATACGAATCACTAGAGGATTCTGATTTAACGGTTTGTGGTTCAGGAAGAATGATTAGTGGTTCAGGATCTTGGAATTGTCCTTGAATATCCTCTGGGTTCTCACTTGTGAAGTTAGGTTCAAGAAATGGATTATCAGAAATTTGAGTTGAAGAGCTTGTTCGTCTAGATGATGATTCTAAAGAAAAATCAACGGCGACAATATTGGCTAGATGTCTTGATCGAGTTATAGGTGGTGAACGTATGAAAGGTGGTGAACGTTTTGCTCGGCGCATTCACTGAATATCCTATTAGAAATTATATAAGTTATCAAATTAATAGACTTTTCTGCTTTTGCCCACGTTTTGAATAGCCAAAAGATGCAGCAGGGAGCCAAGATCCTTTAAGTCGGAAAATCCACAACTCAGCCACTAACAAATCCAACTATTACTACGAAGCAGAAAATTTTGGATGTATATCAATTTAATTGCTTAAAATAATTTTTTCGTCGAAGTTTAAAGAAAATAAAAAGTCTATGTCCTAAAAACTAGAGCGTAGAAATAAGAAAGAAAAAGCTCGTCAAAAAATAAAAAGTCGAAAAACAAACGTTGAAAAATAATAATAAGAAAGTAGAGCGTCGAAACTTAAAAGTCTAAAAACTAAAAATTAAAACTTGCGTCTAAAGGTATTAAAGCTTAAAAGAAATTCTATATCAAAAACGGCAATTACTTAGAAAGCACTAAAATCTATTAAATATAAAAGCTATAAGCGACGTCGTAAAATTCTAAAGCGCCTAAATCTTAATCTAAAGAAAAAGCACTTAAGGGATTTTACGGCAAAGCCTAAAAATCTAGAAATATAAAATAACTATGGCAAAATACTTTACGAACGATAAATATACAAATTACGAATTAAATGATAAAAACAAAATAAATATTAAAAGAGACTAAAAATAATAAAATTACTAATTTTTATAAAAATATTATTTTTATTTTATTATTTTATAAAAGTATTAATTTATATATTAATAAAACTAATTAAAACTTAAAATACAAAATTAAATAAAATTAAAACTAATTATTATTTAATTAAAACCCTAATTACTAATTAATTAATAATAATTAATAATCCTAACCCTAATCCGTACGGTACTAGGATCAGAACCTGTCAGACCGTCTCATGCGGTCGCATGAGTTTAAAGTGGTGTAGCCATGCGATCGAATGGATGCAGATTCAGATTACGATGCAGGTTCGAATTGTGCAGGCCCAATTTTGTATTTTTTTTTTACTTTTTACTTTGATTTTTTCCTTCTTATTTTATAGAAAATATAATATAACTAAAACTTATATTAAAAAAACTTGAAAAAAAACTTATTAGTTTTTGTAACTAAAAAAAAAACTTTTTAATTTAAACTCTTAAAAATATAGATATATATTTTTCTTTTTTATGTTTTTATATTTTTGTTTTTTTTAAAACTTATTATATTTTTACAAAAATAGATTAAAACTAATTTTTTTATAGCGTTTTATGGCGTTCCCCGGCATCGGCGCCAAAAACTTGATGTGTGCAGCGGTGTATACGAAATACTATTATTTTTAATACGAAATACGATACAACTTTCACAAGTTTTAATTATTTATATAGATGGGATATACCTAAACCTTGCTACAACACTTATAGGCAGTGTACCTAATCGTAGAGTAGTGTAGCTTTGGGTAAGTCCATTTCGTTCCACATGGAGGTAGCTGAGTTTAAAACTATATTTTTATTAACTATATATATATATATATATATATATATATATATATATATATATATATATAAGTAGTAATATTATTATAAAAGGGGGGTTTACCGTTTAATGACTGGTTTGTCGATTTTAAATAAAGCGTAAAGATAAATGACGATAATTAAAATGCGTAAAATAAATAACAATGACGAAATTTAAAATTGCGAATAATAAAATGACAGTAATTAAAAGTACGATGAGAAATACAATAAAAGAATTATGCTTATTTAAACTTCCGTAATCATGATGTTTGACGTTTTGTTTTTAATTCGTTGTTACCCGGGTTAATTGTCCTTTGTCCTGATTTATTTGATACCTATCTGGTTTTTGTCCATAAAGTCCATCGGTCATAATTATAAAATACTCGTCAAATTAACCTTATTTTCGAAGTCAAATATTCCAACTAATTAGGGACTTGAACTGTAACAAGGTCTTAATACTTTGTTAATAATTACACCAGGTTATCGACTGCGTGTAATTCAAGGTTTTATTACTTTGTTAACAATTACACCAATTACCCTTGTATGTAATCCACCCCTGTTTTAATTAGTCCATGATACATTAATTTATTCACTTGGCCATAATGAATAATCGATTACCCAATCCAATTGATTAATTAAATGATTGTAAATGATGTCGTATAAACGTCACTAAATAGGACATTCGTAATCATTTTAATAATTATTAGATTAACTAATTTGAAGATAAGTTCGACGGGTTTCAATGAGTTGTCATTCAATTAGACAATACCCCCCACCTATTAATAGTCATAGTCCAATGTTCACAAGTGTCGGTCTTTTGTCCAAACCCGAATTATGGTACAAAATCCAATAACCTCGTCTTAATATTTAGCCCAACATCATAATTACTTCGGCTCAAATAAGCATAATAATAACTTAGTTACGAGACATTAATTTAAAAAGGAAGAACATAGGTTACAATGGTTATTAATCGTGTAGCGTTACACGGATATAACTCTGACTTTAAAACCCTTAAAACATTTCTTACAATAACCCAACTAAACCATAACTTTATTATTAAAATTAACTTAAATTAAAATTAAAATTAAAATTATAAATATATAATTCTTACATAAGGAAAGAAAGAAGAGAAAAAGTGTGTTGAGCTCGTCCGAATTCGTGGCTATTTATAGCACTTGGCCAACTTCTGATACCCATGCGATCGCATGGGCTTTGTGCCTATATGCCATGCGATCGCATGGCTACCTGATCCAGCTCACAATGCTTTGTTTTCTAGTTTGCCGACACTTTATTTAAATATATATATATATATAATATATATAATTTTATATAATTATATATATATATTATATTATATTCTTGTGCATAGTTGACTTGTAATTTTAGCTCCTTTGACTTACACGTTGATGCTCGGTTTATGTCCCGGTTCCGGATTTTCGAACGTCCTTTCGTACGATTTAATATCTTGTACTTTGCGTTTCGTGACTTGTACTCTTGTCATTTTTGACGTTTCTCATCAATAAATTAAACCACTTGAATTATATCTTGTACGTTTGAGCTTTTTGGTCATTTACGTCTTAAAATCGTTGTCTTCTTCTTTTGTCTTCACACTTATTTATTTAAACGATTATTACATAAAAATAGAACAATAGTAACTAAAAGCTTTACATATTGGAAGGATATTGCGCCTAAATATATGTTCATTTAGAGCACTATCAAGGTTGTTTCACGATCCTAGCCCACGTTAAGAAAGTCGGGACCGATGAGAAGCATATCGATGATGTGCCAATTGTTAGTGACTTTTCCGATGTTTTTCCCGACGAATTACCGGGTCTCCCACCTCATCGTCCGGTTGAATTCCAAATCGATCTTATTCCGGGAGCCGCACCCGTAGCACGTCTACCGTATAGGCTTGCTCCATCCGAAATGCAAGAATTGCAAAGTCAAATTCAAGAACTACTTGACCGTGGTTTTACCCAACCTAGTCATTCACCATGGGGCGCTCTGATTTTATTCGTTAAAAAGAAAGATGGATCCCTACGAATGTGCATCGATTATCGTGAACTAAAAAAATTGACGGTTAAGAATCGATATCCTCTTCCATGCATCGACGACCTCTTTGATCAACTACAAGGGTCTCGTGTATATTCAAAAATCGATCTCCGCTCGGGTTTTCATCAACTAAGGGTTAAGGGTGAAGATGTCTCCAAAACCGCTTTCCGGACTCGCTATGGTAGTTACGAATTCCTTGTCATGCCATTTGGTCTAACTAATGCACCGATGGTGTTCATGGACCTTATGAACCGCGTGTGCAAACCGTATCTCGACAAGTTCATTATTGTTTTCATCGATGATATCTTGGTCTATTCAAAAAGCGAAGAAGAACACGAACAACACCTCCGACTCGTGCTTGAACTCCTTAGACAAGAACAACTCTATGCCAAATTCTCCAAGTGTGAATTTTGGTTAAAGGAAGTTCAATTTCTTGGTCATGTTGTAAGCGACCAATGTATTAAAGTTGATCCCGCAAAAATCAAAGCCATTAGCAAATGGGAAACCCCTACTACCCCTACTCACATTCGTCAATTCTTAGGCCTCACCGGGTATTATCGTAGGTTCATCGAAAATTTCTCTTTCGTTGCACGTCCTCTAACCGTGTTAACTCACAAGGGAAGGAAATTCATTTGGTCAACCGAGCAAGAATCCGCGTTTCAAATCTTGAAGAAAAAGTTAACCACCGCCCCTATCTTGTCACTTCCCGAAGGCAATGATGATTTTGTTGCATATTGCGATGCCTCAAAACATGGTTTTGGGTGTGTATTGATGGAACGAAAGAAGGTTATTGCTTATGCCTCTCGACAATTGAAAATCCATGAATGGAACTACACGACACATGATCTCGAACTCGGAGCCGTTGTCTTTGCACTCAAAATGTGGAGACACGACCTTTATGGAACCAAAAGTACTATCTTCACCGATCACAAAAGCCTCCAACACATCTTCGATCAAAAGCAACTAAACATGAGACAACGACAATGGATTGAAACTTTGAACGATTACGATTGTGAGCTTCGTTATCACCCCGGGAAGACAAATGTAGTAGCCGATGCCTTAAGTCGAAAGGAAAGAATGGTGCCACTTCGTGTCCGAGCTTTAAACATCACCATCCACACAAATCTCAATAATCAAATTCGTGTAGCCCAAGTAGAGGCTCTCAAGTATGAAAACATTTCTCTCGAACGCTTGAACGTCCTCGCCTCACGATTCGAAGTTAAGGAGACCGGACTCCGATATTTCACCGGAAGAATTTGGGTGCCTAGCTATGGGGACTTACGAAGCCTTATTCTAGACGAAGCCCATAATTCAAGGTATTCGATTCACCCCAGTGCCGGTAAGATGTACCATGATCTTAAAGAACAATATTGATGGCCGAACATTAAAAAGGACGTCGCTACTTATGTTGGAAAGTGCCTAACTTGCTCCAAAGTCAAAGCCGAACATCAAAGACCATCCGGATTACTTCAACAACCTGAAATCCCGCAATGGAAGTGGGAAAGAATAACGATGGATTTTATCACGAAACTACCCAAGACAATAGGCGGTTATGACACCCTTTGGGATATTGTTGACCGTCTCACCAAATCCACCCACTTCCTAGCTATGAAGGAAACCGACAAAATGGGAAAAATTGCACAACTTTACATTAAAGAGATCGTATCCCGTCATGGTGTACCCTTATCAATTATTTCTGACCGAGATGGCCGTTTTGTTTCTAGATTTTGGCGTACCTTACAAGAAGCGTTGGGAACACATCTAGATATGAGCACCGCATACCATCCGCAAATCGACGGATGTGACGACCCGGAAATTTCCGACTAAATTTAAACTTTATCTTTATATTATTCTGACACGATAAGCAATGTTTGTTAAGTTAAATCTCAAGGATTTTAAACTATGTTTATACATTCATTTAAACCTCGACCAAATTCCAATGATTCACGAACCATTAAATGAACGTATATGAATATGTATGTATATGTGTATATGTGTATATGTTATAAATTGAAAATGTCAACAAAGTATTTAAAAGTATAATGCTTTATATGAACGTATTTGTTTCAATATGATTATCGACGAAATTAAAAAAAATATATTAAATGATTGAATTATCAGAAACATTGAATTATGATTACAAGTCTCTGTTGAGAGGTCCAATATGATTTGAAAAATCTATTCCTCTTAACGATATTCGGAATAATTAGTAAAGTTATTTATAAATAAAAATAAAAAGTGTCATTTACGAAAGTTAGACAAAAGCTAGTGGAGAATTGGTTTCCATAATATTCTATTAATCTATTTTCAAACGTACAAAAACGTTTTCAGTTTAAAAAGAACTTTATTATTAAAACGTATATAACTTTTATAAATATCTAGAATCACTTTTGACAACTCATTACTTAACCAGTATAATAAATATAACGATATTTATATTTTATTTCATTAAATATATATAACGATTTAAATTAATATTATATATATTTATACGCGTATTATACATACATAGTTTTTATACTTTTACTATACTTTAACTTTACCTTTACTTTACTTTTACTTTACTTTAACTTTAATAATTCACTTTAATAATTCATACTTTAATAATTCACTTTAATAATTCATACTTTAATAATTCACTTTAATAATTCATACTTTAATAATTCACTTTAATAATTCAAAAATCTATTATAAATAGAATTCAATAGGTTTCATTATTTCATAGAAACTTAAAAATATATTTCTCTAAACTCTCTCAATCGATTTACATATATATATATATATATATATATATATATATATATATATATATATATATATATATATATATATATATATATATATTGCTCTGTATTATTTCAAGATATTATTAGTATACATAAAATATTACGACGGAGTGATGTCCGAGTGATTTCAAAATAGTTTTTTGAATGAGTCGAAGCTAAGGAAATTATGGGTTATAGCTATGGAGGTGATGGGTATGGTTCATGGGTATGCTCGTGAGGTCAATCTAGTGTTTATCATCTCCGTTGCGTCTACGTACTTTCCTGCAATATTGAATCTCAATATTGATACGTGAGCACTCATAACTTAACTTTTATATATCAATAGTGTATCCCTGACTAGTGCTCGAGTATATAGGATTATGCATGCTTGTACATTCGATATTGTCCTTAGATAGGTTTGTTGAATCCTGAATTAGATACATATGCCACTGAGATAGGGTATATGATATGCATGTCATTGGAAAGCTAGCGAAAAAATTAAGAACTTTTCATTTAGATATCGAATGGTTTCGATGAACGGATTTGAAGTTATAGTCAACTGAATTTTAGTATTATTGTTAAAATGATTATTATTACTATCGTCGTTATTATTTTAATAGAAATATCATTGTTATTATAAAATATCATTATTACTATTATGTTAGTATTATCATTTTATCATAATAACATTTTTAGTAAATATAAATATTGTTATAGAATAATAATAATTATTATTACAAAATAATACAACTTTTACTTATTATTATTATGATCAATATTATTTTATCAAATAAATAGGGGATACAAAGATATTTTTCACCACGCGTAATATAATTACATTAATAATACTTACCACTATAGTTTTAAGATATTAAGTGAACTTTATAAATTTTACTACTTAAGATATATAAAAGTATATTTTATCATATATAAACGTTAATATAAATTTTTATTAATAAATGACTTTTATTATTATAAAATCTAATAAATATATTTAAATATATAAAACGACTATAGTTAAGTTATATAATAAACACGTATAAATTTTAGAAGTCATTTGGGGTCAAGTTGACTTTTGTTGACTTTTGCATATTAGTCTCGAGCATTAGGATTGTGGTACACTATGACTTGACCAAAAATTGTTAGACAAATATTGACCAACATATAAATATATATAATTAATATAGGTTCGTGAATCCGAGGCCAACCTTGCACTTGTTAAATGACGTTATATGTATTTTTACTACGAAATACAGTATGGTGAGTTTCATTTGCTCCCTTTTTATATATATTTTTGGGACTGAGAATACATGCGCTGTTGTTATAAATGTTTTACGAAATAGGCACAAGTACTAAAACTAATTCTATGTGGGTTTAAACCAGAAATATTCCCTTAGCTTGGTAACATTAAACTAGTTGTCTATGTACGGTAGGCGCGAATCCTAAAGATAGATCTATTGTGTCTGACAAACCCCATCCTGACTATGGGATGCTTTAGTACTTCGAGGTTATTTTAAACACACCTGATCTGGTGTACTTCAGAGGGTAAAACATGAACGTTAAGGCTTGTTACCGGGTGCCTACAATTTATAGAATACTCTTATACACTTGCGAGTGTACATATATTTATAAACGGAAATCTTGTGGTCTATTAATATATTGAAATGATTGTTATGATAAACCTATGAACTCACCAACCTTTTGGTTGACACTTTAAAGCATGTTTATTCGCAGGTATTAAAGAAATCTTTCGCTGTGCATTAACTCATTTTAAGGATATTACTTGGAGTCATTCATGGCATATTTTGAAAGACGTTGCATTCGAGTCATTGAGTTCATCAAGATTATTATTATGTCAATTATAGTTGGATGTATTATGAAATGTGTGCATGCCGTCAACTTTCGTTGTAAAGAAAGTTTGTCTTTTAAAAACGAATGCAATATTTGTAAAATGTATCATATAGAGGTCAAAATACCTCGCGATGTAATCAACTAATGTGAATCGTTTATAATGTATATGAACGGGTCCTTTCAGTTGGTATCAGAGCGGTGGTCTTAGCGAACCAGGTCTGTATTAGTGTGTCTAACTGATAGTCGTTAGGATGCATTAATGAGCCTGGACTTCGACCGTGTCTGCATGTCAAAAGTTTTGCTTATCATTTTTGTCGGAAATTGCCTGCTTATCATTCTTAGTCTAGACACGTCTTACTGCATTGATTGAATGAATAGTGTATAGACAAAATTCATATCTTAGCGTATCTGTTACTGTAAACTTTGCCTGACATATCCCGTAATTTCCTTCATAATCTACGAAATCTTTTGCGCTATATATATAGATATTCTATGTAATTAGAATACCACCCGATAGCCGAAAAATCATTTCATATCGAAAAATTCTTTATTCAATCAAACTAAATGGAATTCGTCATTAGTTCAAGTCCCTCGAATTCCGATATGGAATCCCACTCAAGCTCCGAAAGCAGTGTGACCGGAATGGATCAACCAATTAGCCATCATCTATTCTGGATGAATTGGGGATAGGTTCGTAGCCTCCTCAATAATTGGAGACAAGAAGAAGGTGATCCCTTCCATCCACCACATTGCCCTCTTGGCGATGAACCTGAAGCACTTACCGGCGAACCGGTCCGAAACACCATTTTCTCTCTCATTTTCAGAGTATCTCGTCACAATTATATACTACATCAAATTCTAGATTTTATTTATCCGCTCGTCCGAACCGACAATCACCCCAGTGTAATAGAAGAAGTCAACGAGCTTCGCGTTCGAGTAGTGGCTTTAGAGAATATGGTGCAAGGGTTACAAACACCAACAAATAACGAAGTATTAATTCATAATTTCAATTTTATTGAATAAATACTCCGTAAAAGTTATGTAATTTCTAAAGTCTTTAGGGATTATTCAGTTCTAGTTTCAACCGTAAATCAAATAAGTTTAATTTAATATTAACTCACTAAATCTATGTTACATCTGAAGAAAATATGCACATATATATTTTCATAAAGACTGTAATAAAATTCTGTTGTACAAAATATTAATTGTGAATTTTTTTTTTATCGGGTAGGTAATACCCGAGAGATATATAAATTCACAATTAATATATTACATTTTTCGAATCTGATTAAGCAAATCATCAACTATACTCCCAAAATCTCACAACAATATACATTCTTGTATAGAAATCAAAACAACCATTCTCACCCAAATTTGATTACGCATTCTGATTTTGACAAATCAAAATCCAAGTCATGATTTAACAGAAGACATCACTCTTAGATTCCTACATCTTTCAAAGCTATACTTTGACTTCAAAACAGTGTTAGAACATCATATGTATATTAACGATTACAAACTGTGTTCAAACTCTCCGAAGTTTTCGAAGACACTTCAAACAATGAACAATCGAGATGATGATCCAACCACATATTACCCACATTTATGTACCTAAAAAGCTCTCGAAGCCAAAGTCATAGTTCGATGCGTATCCGTGTCAGACCCTTTGGCATTTATTAGTTAAAATGACTTTTCAATTCCTTTTCAAAGTAGACAGTTTTGTCACAGCTCCAGCAAGTCAACTTCGACTTTTCAGTCGAACTAGTCTTACTATAACCTCGATAGATACGTTGCCCTTTCGTCATCGTTACTGGGGACCTTTCATATCTCGCCACCTTAGCAATAAACTTACCAACAACTTCAATTATCTTTGACATTTCGAAAAATCATTATATTTATTGAAATCACATCATTTACTATTTCGCATCTTGTAACGAGAATTTTCATACAAATCATCGAAAAACAGTAACCAGTATTTTGAAATCTCACAGCATGTCTACACCAACAGTTATATGTGTACGTAAAACGTCTATCTCCTGGACTTACATACTTTGAATGTGAAGTTCTGAAAAATATTTTGAACTGGAAAGTAGTTCTTGAAATGCTGACGAAGCATCAAAAACTGTAAACGATCTTAACAGTAAAAAGTTTGATGACAAAGAATAGTAAGGTGGTAAAGCTGAGAAAAAGAGAAGGTTTGGAACTGGAAAACGGATTGAACAGACTGTGAAGGAGGCTGTGGATAAATCACAAAGACTAAATCTGCCTTCAAAGAATCCAAATGATTCAGTGCCTGCTAAAGTCATTAACGAATACCTTACTCTTTATTCTAAACCTTTACAGACAAATCTTCATCATCATCCATCAATATTAGAAATTCTAAGATATTATCATATCTTTCATTATAAATATCCGCGATATTTCTGAAGATATTTTCACAACTAATCTTATCTGAAGTCATTTATCTCTTTGCGCTATCAGTGTTACATCATATAAGAAACTATTTGTTTCTATATTCTATAAACTTTCGAGTTTAAATTATGAATGTTTTGAAGTAGTGTTGGGAACTGAAGCATGAGTTAGTATAATATAATGACACTTGATCAACGTGATTATATTACAGTAAGTCAAGCTGAGTTTCTAATGGGACATGACGATTCACAGACCATGCCGTCATCATGTTCCATGTTACACGACTCTTGTATTCTATTTAATCTCTAAAAATATCAAGAATATATTTTCTTGATGATTCGGTCTTTTCAGGGTATTCTGGTAAATTAACAAATCAAGATCGTGCCATTACCATTTCCTTCTTAGAACATTAACTATGTTCATTCTGAAATTCATATCTGCGAATACTGGACCATTACAAACGTTGCTTAATCGCAAGAAGAAGAAACGAAAGGACAAAACTCCAAAATAGAAATTGGAGTATAAATCGCAGCAAATAGAAGGGAGCATTAACTGTGGATGTCAATGATTATAGAAGACAAAAGTAGGGGCTTTGAAATATAAGGGAAGATATAAAACCCAACAACCACCCAAAAATTATAAACCGTATATATCGATGCATATAGCAATATAAAGACACGGAAGAACTAAAAATACTATAAAACCGAGAGTATAGTAGAAGTAAATAGATTCTTCCGGAGGCAGATGAAAAAGAAGAACGATAGATATGAAAGTGAGGAGTATATCGAGAATCAGTACTGGATGAAGCATATTGACAAATACTTTAAAATATGAGTTGAGGGAGAAAGAATAGAAGGTGTGAGTTGTAAGGAAACGAAGGAGGTGGATTTATAGTGAAATACCCGACGGAGAAATCAAGATGGATTATCGTATTAATTCAAAGAGAAACATAATCTCCTTAATCACCGAAGCATCAAATCCAACATAGATTACAAAGATTTTCTTTAAATTCGGAGATCAATTGTGATGACGTTAAAAGATATGACGAATCACTATAATCTTATTTCCTTTATTTACGATAACTTCCCTCATGCGCTTTGAGTAATCGAATTATTTTATCCATACTTCTTAGACATGATAAAACTTCATAATCGTCATAATAACATTCTCATTGTTAGCCATAACGACCTCTATCAAATTTCGAGGACGAAATTTCTTTAACGGGTAGGTACTGTGACGACCCGGAAATTTCCGACTAAATTTAAACTTTATCTTTATATTATTCTGACACGATAAGCAATGTTTGTTAAGTTAAATCTCAAGGATTTTAAACTATGTTTATACATTCATTTAAACCTCGACCAAATTCTAATGATTCACGAACCATTAAATGAACATATATGAATATGTATGTATATGTGTATATGTGTATATGTTATAAATTAAAAATGTCAACAAAGTATTTAAAAGTATAATGCTTTATATGAACGTATTTGTTTCAATATGATTATCGACGAAATTAAAAAACTATATATTAAATGATTGAATTATCAGAAACATTGAATTATGATTACAAGTCTCTGTTGAGAGGTCCAATATGATTTGAAAAATCTATTCCTCTTAACGATATTCGGAATAATTTGTAAAGCTATTTATAAATAAAAATAAAAAGTGTCATTTACGAAAGTTAGACAAAAGCTAGTGGAGAATTGGTTTCCATAATATTCTATTAATCTATTTTCAAACGTACAAAAACGTTTTCAGTTTAAAAAGAACTTTATTATTAAAACGTATATAACTTTTATAAATATCTAGAATCACTTTTGACAACTCATTACTTAACCAGTATAATAAATATAACGATATTTATATTTTATTTCATTAAATATATATAACGATTTAAATTAATATTATATATATTTATACGCGTATTATACATACATAGTTTTTATACTTTTACTATACTTTAACTTTACCTTTACTTTACTTTTACTTTACTTTAACTTTAATAATTCACTTTAATAATTCATACTTTAATAATTCACTTTAATAATTCATACTTTAATAATTCACTTTAATAATTCATACTTTAATAATTCACTTTAATAATTCAAAAATCTATTATAAATAGAATTCAATAGGTTTCATTATTTCATAGAAACTTAAAAATATATTTCTCTAAACTCTCTCAATCGATTTACATATATATATATATATATATATATATATATATATATATATATATATATATATATATATATTTGCTCTGTATTATTTCAAGATATTATTAGTATACATAAAATATTACGACGGAGTGATGTTCGAGTGATTTCAAAATAGTTTTTTGAATGAGTCGAAGCTAAGGAAATTATGGGTTATAGCTATGGAGGTGATGGGTATGGTTCATGGGTATGCTCGTGAGGTCAATCTAGTGTTTATCATCTCCGTTGCGTCTACGTACTTTCCTGCAATATTGAATCTCAATATTGATACGTGAGCACTCATAACTTAACTTTTATATATTAATAGTGTATCCCTGACTAGTGCTCGAGTATATAGGATTATGCATGCTTGTACATTCGATATTGTCCTTAGATAGGTTTGTTGAATCCTGAATTAGATACATATGCTACTGAGATAGGGTATATGATATGCATGTCATTGGAAAGCTAGCGAAAAAATTAAGAACTTTTCATTTAGATATCGAATGGTTTCGATGAACGGATTTGAAGTTATAGTCAACTGAATTTTAGTATTATTGTTAAAATGATTATTATTACTATCGTCGTTATTATTTTAATAGAAATATCATTGTTATTATAAAATATCATTATTATTATAATGTTAGTATTATCATTTTATCATAATAACATTTTTAGTAAATATAAATATTGTTATAGAATAATAATAATTATTATTACAAAATAATACAACTTTTACTTATTATTATTATGATCAATATTATTTTATCAAATAAATAGGGGATACAAAGATATTTTTCACCACGCGTAATATAATTACATTAATAATACTTACCACTATAGTTTTAAGATATTAAGTGAACTTTATAAATTTTAATACTTAAGATATATAAAAGTATATTTTATCATATATAAACGTTAATATAAATTTTTATTAATAAATGACTTTTATTATTATAAAATCTAATAAATATATTTAAATATATAAAACGACTATAGTTAAGTTATATAATAAACATGTATAAATTTTAGAAGTCATTTTGGGTCAAGTTGACTTTTGTTGACTTTTGCATATTAGTCTCGAGCATTAGGATTGTGGTACACTATGACTTGACCAAAAATTGTTAGACAAATATTGACCAACATATAAATATATATAATTAATATAGGTTCGTGAATCCGAGGCCAACCTTGCACTTGTTAAATGACGTTATATGTATTTTTACTACGAAATACAGTATGGTGAGTTTCATTTGCTCCCTTTTTATATATATTTTTGGGACTGAGAATACATGCGCTGTTTTTATAAATGTTTTACGAAATAGGCACAAGTACTAAAACTAATTCTATGTGGGTTTAAACCAGAAATATACCCTTAGCTTGGTAACATTAAACTACTTGTTTATGTACGGTAGGCGCGAATCCTAAAGATAGATCTATTGGGTCTGACAAACCCCATCCTGACTATGGGATGCTTTAGTACTTCGAGGTTATTTTAAACACACCTGATCTGGTGTACTTCAGAGGGTAAAACATGAACGTTAAGGCTTGTTACCGGGTGCCTACAATTTATAGAATACTCTTATACACTTGCGAGTGTACATATATTTATAAACGGAAATCTTGTGGTCTATTAATATATTGAAATGATTGTTATGATAAACCTATGAACTCACCAACCTTTTGGTTGACACTTTAAAGCATGTTTATTCTCAGGTATTAAAGAAATCTTCTGCTGTGCATTAACTCATTTTAAGGATATTACTTGGAGTCATTCATGGCATATTTTGAAAGACGTTGCATTCGAGTCATTGAGTTCATCAAGATTATTATTATGTCAATTATAGTTGGATGTATTATGAAATGTGTGCATGCCGTCAACTTTCGTTGTAAAGAAAGTTTGTCTTTTAAAAACGAATGCAATATTTGTAAAATGTATCATATAGAGGTCAAAATACCTCGCGATGTAATCAACTAATGTGAATCGTTTATAATGTATATGAACGGGTCCTTTCAACGGACAAAGCGAACGCATAATTTAAACTTTGGAATACATGCTACAAGCTTGCGTTATCGACTTTGGAAAAGCTTGGAACAAGCACTTGCCTCTCGCCGAATTCTCTTACAACAATAGTTATCACGCGAGTATCAACGCCGCACCTTTCGAAGCTTTATATGGTCGAAAATGTCGTTCTCCTCTTTGTTGGGCCGAAGTTGGCGACACACAAATCACCAGACCTGAACTCATTCATGAAACAACTGAGAAGATCGTTCAAATTCGAGACAAGCTTAGGACGGCCCGTAGTCGTCAAAAGAGCTATACCGACACTAGACGCAATGACCTCGAATTCCAATTCGGTGATCGCGTAATGTTAAAAGTTGCACCTTGGAAAGGTGTAATCCGTTTCAGGAAATGCGGGAAGCTAAATCCGCAATATATTGGTCCTTTCGAAATCTTGGAGCGTGTTGGAACTGTTGCTTATCGTTTAGATCTTCCGCCTCAACTGAGCTCCGTTCATCCTACGTTCCATGTATCAAATTTGAAGAAGTGTCTTGCCGAACCCGAACTCGTTATCCCTCTCGAGGAGCTTACTATTGATGACAAATTCATTTTGTGGAAGAAACGGTTGAAATTGTGGACCACTCCGTCAAAACGCTAAAGCAAAGCAAAATCCCGATTGTCAAAGTTCGTTAAAATGCCAAAAGGGGACCCGAGTTTACTTGGGAAAGACAAGATCAAATGCAAAGAAAGTTTCCTCATTTATTCGTAGAGTTAGCAACGTAAGATCCCGAGGAAGAACCAACGACCACTACATCTACTTAAATTTCGGGACGAAATTTCTTTTAAGGAGTAGGTAATGTAATGACCCGCCTTTTTCCGTTTACTTTCTGTTTACTTAATTTAAAGTCTATTATATAATTATAACATCACCCGTTAATTTGCCTTTTTAAAATATTTCGTTTAGATAATTCACGCACCCGCTTCTAAACTCGAGGGACTAGAATTGCCAAGAGACCAAAGATTTGACTTGGTCAACTAGTCAAACCCTTTCTCCTCCATTCATTCATCACCCCCTCTTTCTCCTAATACTTCCACTTTATGCTCTCAAACCCTCAAACACAAATTCATCATCTAAATTCGATCTAGTAAGCGTTCTTCAAAATAAATTACATATTTGGAATCCTTGCATCTTCCTCTTCGAATCCATACCAACTTCATCTCGTTTAGGTAACTTTCTAAAAACACTAAATTTCTTGTTCTTGATCTTTAAAACTTAAAAGTGTGTTAATTAGTTTCTATGGCTCAAGTCTAACATGATTATGCGATTTATATGCTTGTTCTTGTCATTTCGATGTAACTAGCTTAAACTTGAAAAGTGGCTTGATTAATCTTGAGATTTGGTTGATCATATGTTGTTAGATGTTAAAAGTGCATGTATTAAATGTGTTACTAGCATTACTAGCTTCAATTTGGTATGTAAGTTGACTTGGAAAAGCCTCATTAACATGATTAAGGATTTTATGATTGTTAGTTAGGGTTTGGTAGCCTTTAATGTGATTTTTGATGCATTAAAAGCATTGCAATGTTGTTTGTAAGTGTTTAGTAGTATTGTATGCGTAATTACCTAAGAAACGGCGTATTATATGTGTGTATTAAGTTCCCGAATCATCTTATGCATTTTATGAACTTGAAACTTTGATAATGAGCTTTAAATGATCATTCGATGAGAATTCAGTTATTGAAAATGATGTTTTTGTTTGATGAAATGTGTTTAGTTGTATTCCTTATTAAATTACCTTTTCAACAATATAAGATACGTGTTTTGAATGTTTACGGTTCATTAGTTGTGTTTGAAAGAAGCTTGATTCGTACACTTGAAAATTAAGCAACGGCACCTGAAACCAGGGGCCTCGCTATAGTGAGCCCTGGTGTGCACAAAATCTCGCTATAGCGAGAAAACACCTGACCAAACTCAATTTTTGTTTTTTGCACTTTCGTTCCCGCTTACTAGCAACTCCATTTAACATGAAATTTCGCCAACATGCTTATATATGACTACATTTTTATGTGTAATGGTCGGAAACCCAACCCGACCCCGTTGACTTTGACCAATTTTGACTTTTAGTCAAACTTAACCAAACACTTATGCAATCGTTCTAACTTGCGTTTATACTTATATCTTGCATGAAACTTGACAAATTTACTCACATGCTATATTAATCGAGTCGTAATGAGCCATAGGACTAATTGAACACTTTGACCGACTTCATGTTTTACCGATATTGATACAACCTATTGTTTAGGTTGACACTAACATACGTTCTTGCCCACGTTTACTTTTGAAGTACAATTACATTCGTGCAATCAATGTGAGATCATAGTCCCACCTTTTCAACAACTTTTACTCTTTAAACTATGGGATGAGAAACATATACGTATCATACTTTTATGCTTTAAACACAAGTACAAAAACAAACATTCCACGTGCGAGTTAGAACAAAAAGGCCTCAATTCAATTATCATTAGTTACACTTGCAGGGTGTAAACGTGAACATATGTTGTGTGGATCCATACGGGCTTGACAAGCCCTCATTCGGACGGTTCGCTACCGTTAGCAGATGAAATATATTTTCGAGTATATAGTGTAGGTTCTAACACTATGATAACGGGGTACGTGAACAGTTAAGTCTTGATAATTGGGTGCTCCACAAATGAATAACAACTTTGGAATGTAAACGATTTAGATAATCAACGTTATGGAAATACAAAATCTTGTGGTTCGAAAACAACGTTTACTAATACACCTATGATTTCACCAACGTTTTTCGTTGACAGTTTTCTATATGTTTTCTCAGGTGCTTGAACGCTAGATGATACATGTTTCCGCACTTTATTTTGATACTTGCCTGGATGTCGAGTATACATGCATACATGGAGCGTCTTTTGACTTTACTTAAATTGTGTCGCATAGGTTTCAATTGTATTTAAAACGTTGTAACATGTTTAGTCGTTGTACTACTTTGTAAACTTTGAAACATCCTTACATTTGAAATGAATGCGACATATTTTGGTCAAACGTTGTTTTAAAAACTTATGACCACGTAACGGGACCTAAGTAGACGGTGCCGTCAATGACGATTTTTTCGGGTCACTACACTTCACCTACCTGACTCGCATACCCGCTACTGTAGCTACAGTACCTTTTTTCCTCTTCGAAACCAACCCGCAGCGAAAGCGCGAGCCAAAAGACTAGTTGTAATTATTGTACGAAAATGAATTAGATCACTCACAACAGTCCCGCCCTTGGACCCGTGAGTGGTTAGTGAATGGAAGACACCGATACTAGCAAATAGCCCTTGGTTAGTCTTTGGAAGCACGTTATGAAAAATGTCGTTGTATGACATTTTGGATCACGAATATAATGCAGTTAAGTGTTGTACATTTTTCTTTGAAACTTGTACCCGTAAATAATTAATTAATTTAGTGGGTGTGAGGAAGTGTGTAAATAGGTACGTCATGGTTGTTAGTATTTAGTGGTTGGTTAGTGATGAGAAGAAGGTGCTGATGTGGCACTCCGTGATACCATGACATTACGTCATGGTTAGGGACTTATAGATATTGGCTACAAAAGATAGAATTTTTTAGTTAAATATATGAAGTTTGTAGTATAACATGAAAAGCTTTTAATAGTAAGTTGTTTGTTTTCGTCAAAGATAGCAACACCTTTGTCTCATTTATTTATGTATGTTAAAAGTTTGAATATAAGTAAATAGATTATGAGTTTATAGATTTATTAAAACTTGAGTATAATGATAGAATTTTAATTACGACGTGAGTCAGATAATTTTTTATGTTGCTTAACTTTGCAACACTGGACATGTGAGTAAGGATACCAATGGTCACCCGATCCAGCGGATATCTACCCGATCCACCCAATTTTGATAGATATGGATAAACCTAAATGGATATGAATACATATATGAATGAACCTAAATGAAAATGAATATGGATATAAGTTAATTGTTTCATCTATGGATATATCCATTAACACCTGAAACACATATACAAATATATAAATATAGATATACACATTTACTATTACAAATTTATTTATTGTTACACACACATTTTTCTTGCAATTTATAATAAATTAAGTATGTAGAGACGACACCTCCAAAACACCTTCCGGCACCTCCCAAAACCCTGACAAAAAAAGATCAAGGTCCAATATGATGTACATTAAGCACCTTGCGAGAAGTGGCCAAAAATTTAGAATTTCACATTTGGCTAAACGAAACAAATCTTCATCTCTAGCTGGCGGTAACGCATCTTGCTATTCTAGAGGATCTCATAATGAAGCGGTGCGTAACAAGATTATTAATAAATCGGGTTCTACTACTAGCAACAGCTTGGACACGAACGAATTCGGGAAATGTATCGGGATCCGGCGTAAAATCCAGTGACTCCATTCCTCGTTGCATCGTTATTTGTAATTTTATTATGTGTACGATTTGTATAAATATTCGGGGTATTGGGCAAACGGGTAAAATAAGTTGTCTTAAACGTATTTGCAATAAAGAAAAACCTACTATCTTAGGACTTCAAGAAACCAAATGCGGTCAAACACGTGATAATACCATAGAATCTTTCTGGGGTAATCCTGATTTTAAATTCGTCCAAAAGGACTCGGTTGGTGCTTCCGGCGGTATCCTAACTATTTGGGATACCAACATCTTTTCGTTCAATTATGCCATTGAGGGTGAATTCTTTTTAGCAATTTGCGAAAAATGGGCGGGATACGATTATGAAATTGGGTTCATTAATGTATATGGCCCCCACTCTAGCTCAAAAAAACGAAGACTCTGGAACGAACTTTCATCCCTCATTAACTCCTTTAGAATCCCACACATTATTTTTAGTGACCTCAACGAAGTTAGAAATAAAACGGAACGTATGAATTCGGAATACAATCAACATTGGGCAGACAACTTTAATAATTTCATTAACAACTAGGGTTTAATTGATCTCCCAGTAGGTGGTAAAAGGTTTACTAGGATTTGTGAAAAGACAATGAAATTTAGTAAACTAGATCGATTTCTCGTCTCCGATAGCATATTTATAATTTGGCCCAACATTTCCTCCAAAACTCTTGATTCGATCTTTCTGATCATTGCCCTATTATCCTAAGGAACAACCTCCTCAACTCCGGACCTAAACCTATACGTGTGTTTGACACATGGCTTGACCTTAAAGATGCCGCCAAGGTCATTGAAAAGGCTCGGTCGATCCCAACCACTAGTAATAGACCCGATTGCATTTTTCGTAATAAACTAAAAAAATGTTAAAATGGAACTTAAAAAGCTTAGCACCCAACTTGATAACATAGACTCACAAATCCGAGATCATCTAATCGAATGTAATAATTGGGAGCAAATCGCTGAAAACAGACCACTTTCTGATTCGGAAAAACAAAAATGGGTTGAAGTTAAAATGCATCACACTGTTAAAGAAAAAAAGAAAACAAATAGGCTTAAACAAAAATCAAGAATAAAATGGGCACTCGAGGGCGACGAAAACTCTAAATACTTCCACAACTATATTAAAAGAAGAACAAGTAAAAATAATATCCACGGTTTTTCAATAAACGACACATGGACCGAAGATCCTAACTCAATAAAACATGAAGCATGCTCATACTTCAATAACATCTTCCAATCCAAACATCTCCGTGACGAATGTCTCTTCGATAACGTACCACATCTTGAATACATCACCTCTCTAGATAATCAGCTCCTAGAATCAGAATTTAATGAAAACGAAATATGGGAAGCCCTATGTAATTGCGATAGCTCCAAAGCACCTGGCCCGGACGGTTTCAATATGAAATTCTTTAAAAAATATTGGGACTTGATCAAAGTTGATCTCATTAAATCTCTCAAATGGTTCTGGGCCAACTCGGAAATCTCCAAAGGTTGTAACGCTTCTTTCTTCACCTTAATCCCGAAAAAACCTAATTCTATCGGTCTAAACGAATATCGCCCAATCTGCCTAATAGGTAGCTACTACAAAATCCTCACCAAAATACTCTCCAATCGTCTTGCTAAAGTCATCCATAAAGTCATATGTTCTGAACAAACCGCCTTCCTCAAATGCCGTAACATCCTTGACAGTGTATTAATAGCAAATGAAATAATCGACGAATTATAACGTAAAAAACGAAAATGACTAATTTTCAAAGTCGACTTTGAAAAGACTTTTGACTGCATTGAATGGGACTTTTTATTTAAAACCATGCAATTCATGGGCTTTGTTCAAAATGGATTAGCTTCATTCGAGCATGTCTTTCCTCTTCATCTATCTCCATATTGATCAATGGCTCACCCACCAAAGAATTTATCCCCGAAAGGGGAATTCGACAAGGTGATCCCATATCATCGTTCCTATTCATCATCGTTGCTGAAGGCCTTAACATACTTACCAAAAGAGCATTATCCAATGGTCAATTGCAAGGGCTAAAAATCGGTCACGACAACTTCGTCATCACTCACCTCCAATACGCGGACGATACAATTTTTTCAGTGAATGGAACAATTGAAACGCAAAATATATCTCTAAACTCCTAAAATGCTTTGAAAAAATATCAGGCCTTAAAGTCAATTTTCGCAAAAGCAAGCTCTACGGTATTGGAACATCCACCACTGAAACAGAACAAATGGCCAGTTACATAAACTGCTCTGCAGGATCTACCCCGTTTACTTATCTCGGTCTCCCTATTGGTGTACCCACATCACACGCCTCTTCTTAGCAGCCGATCGTTGAGAAATTCGACAAAAGGCTATCGGGTTGGTCCGCCAAATCAATCTCTTTTGGGGGACGTCTTACGATCATTAATGTGATGTCCCCGTCAAAACACTTAACGGCTCCGTCACTTGGTCCCACAGCTTGATCGAACTTAAATGAATTTAGTAAACAACATTGCATTCTTTTATTCAAAAGTTTCCTAAAAAGGAAATTTAACAAAATATGTAGTTTAACAAACCCAACATATTAAATATCCAAAGTTGATATAAAATATTGTCAACAAAACACCCACAATTTTAATTATTCAAAAGAGAATGCAAGTTTAATGTTTCATAATTGTTTAACAAAATATGCCCAATGCATGCAGACACTTCTAACACAGCAGAAGCACCAAACAAACTCAAGTACCTGTGAAAACATGCGAGTAAACTGTCAACAAAAATGTTAAGTGAATTATAGGTTTAAATAATTGAATAAACTTTAGACCACAAGATTTAAAATGTTAAAAAACATAAAACATTATTCCATTATCAATGAGCCACCTGGTAACCACTTAACCCTTTATTTACCCTTGCCAAATACAATAAATAATATACACTGAACAAGTGTATCTACAACAAAATACGAAGTACTAAACATTCCGATTATAAATTGCTAGCGCGACTAGCTCGAAATGGGGTTGTCAAACCCGATAGATCTATCCGTAGGATTCGCGTTCATCAGTAGAAACCAGTGATTACAGTTACCGAACTAGGGAATATTTTTGTTCAACTCATAATGAATAATTTAATTTAATTGCCACTTGTGTCTAAACGTAAAATAAAATGCATGTAATCACATCCCAAAAATATACTTTGAAAAGTATGTAAAAACGGGACTATAACTCACCTTAAAGCAAATGAAGTAACCAGACAAAAATGCGAACAACAATGAAGTAAAGTGATCAGGAATGATCACAACGCCGACCTATAAATAAAGCAGGTCGATATAAATAACTAACTTAGGTCAAGTCTTAGTATGATAGCTATTGTACATGTTGCAAGTAGACATAGAACAACACTCAACATGCATCGGTTTGATCAGAATAGCGTACGGACACACACTTTCTATTTTTAGAAAGTTTCTATTTTTAGCAGGTTTCCATTTTTGGAAAGTTTCTATTTTAGGAAAGTTTCTATTTTTGGAAATTTTCTATTTTTAAAAAATTTCTATATTTGGAAAGTTTCTATATTTGGAAAGTTTCTATTTTTAGAAAGTTTCTATATTTGGAAAGTTTCCATATTTAGAAAGTTTCTATTTTTAGAAAGTTTATAAGTTAGGAAAGTTTCCTTAATTAGAAAGTCAACAGAAGTCAACTGAAAGTCAAAATCAATCGAAAGTCAACTCAAAAGTCAACCTTGGTCAAACATAGTCAACATTGATTTTTAAAGTATAGGTTATAATAATAATATAGGTTATAATGTTATTTAAAGTCATAAATGTATAATTATGTCATAACATAAGTTCAATTAAATTAAATTGAATTATTAAAGTTAATATAAGTTTAAATGATATAATTAATATAACATAAGTATTTAATTAAGTAATTAAATATCAATCATAATATAAGTATTAATAATTAATAATAAATTTTAAATCATATCATAAGTATTATTAATTAATAATGAATTATTAATCATATCATAAGTTTCTAATTAAAAGTTCATTATTTATATCATAAGTCTTATTTAATAACCATAAGTTTTAATTAAAAGTTCATCGGGTCATAACTTGAGCCCCGGGAATCAGTTTTCGGCGAGTCTTATATATATCTTCGCCTAACCAACCCACCCGACACATTAGTGTGCTCAAGAACACCCTAATAACAGCCACCAAGTCATGACCTACATCCATTATTCAACTTGGAGCTTTAATCCGTTCAAAAACATGTTTTAGTCATAACGGGTGACCCGTGGCTCGGATTTCGATGACCCGAACATGAAAGTTCATCAAATCATCAATCCTAACACACTAGTACACCCTAAAGACTCCAAAATTGGTCACAAAGTCGGATCATACATGTACCAATTCGTTCTTACATTTTAATTTCAATTAAACACCATTTTTATCATATCTAGAGCTCCCGGAATCGAAATAACATGAATCCGAAGTCTAAAATTAATGTCTTGATGAGAGGAACTCATCTAAACACTTTAATTTCACTTTTATATCAGTTAAGTTTACAGAAATGAACAAACAAGCTGCTGTCCCAAAACAATCAAATCGAAAACATGTATAATCGAGCATTTCTACGCATACTATCAACTATACAATAACATATAATCATCATACTATCAATATAACATACAAAATCAGTAAAATATAAGAAAAAGTAAAAATCTAGGGTTAGGGTTTATACCCTAATCGAGAAGCAAGAGATATCAACGTGTAGAGAAGAATGAGAGGAACGTGTTTATATGAATGATTGATTGATCCAAGCTTGTTTGAAGAAGATGATGATGATTTAAGGTGGTGGTGGCGATGGATCTAATGGGGAAAAGAGGGAGAGAAGTAAAATGATAAAAGCTAGGTTTTAGAATTGTGAAGTGTAAAATGAAAACATGAAATGAGAAATGGAAAATCAAAGGAGTATACCCCCCTCCCCATGGATTCAACCGAATGGGTGATGGGGTGGGTTCCCTTAGCCCAATTTTGTATTTTGATAATTTCCTTGTGGCCCGAACGCTCGAACGAAACCCGAAACGCGAAAACACGACTACGCGATTGAAAATTCGAAGAGATAACAAATACGCGGCGAAAAATATATATAAACACTATATATAAATATATGACATTAAAATATCATATCTAAAATAATTAGGACTTAAAAATCCCAAAAGCTCGACCGTTGGTTTGAAAACCGAAAAGATTCGCCGGATAGAAATCCGCGACACGTAGAAACGTATAACTTAAAATATGAATACAAATATTCACATAGCACATAATAATTAATATATTATTACAAAAATAATAATATAGGTCATAGAAATGACTTGGCACGGATAACAGTTAACGATCGTTAAATAAATAATGGTAAAAGATAACGGAAAAAGTAGGGTCGTTACAATTAAATCCATCATAAGCAGTGTCCCATTATACTACTTCTCCTTATTCCATGCACCAACCGCTATCCTTAAGGTAATTGAATCTAAAAGTCAAAAAAAAAATTTAGGGGATTCTTCGAACGATAATAAAATCAATTGGACTAAATGGAACCAAATAATTTTACCGTATGAAAATGGAGGTTTAAATGTGGGGTCCGTTTTTGCTAAAAACATATCCTTACTATATAAATGGTGGTGGCGTTTTAAAAATGAAAATAATACTTTATGGGTAAAAATTATCAAAAGTATCTATGGGCATACAACTTAGGCTCTTCCTTCACATCTTCGATTCTTAAGTGTATTGGCAATGGCACAACCATTAGTTTTTGGCACGACATATGGATCGGTTCCGAAAGTCTCAAATTACTTTTCCATAGATTATTCATGTTGGAATCCCACAAAGATGCAACTGTTGCTGAAAGAATCTCGAACGTCAACTCCACTTCGGTTGGAAATCGGAATTGGTCCCGGTCACCGAGTGGTCGAGCAATAGATGAACTTATGGAACACAATAATCTAATTTCATCCGTAAGTTTCTCCGATCGCCCCGACTCATGGAAATTCACTCTTGACACATCCGGCACTTTCACAACATCAACAATGTCAAATTTGATCAACACATTAAAATATGGCATCCACTCAAAAAGTCTATCACTACCTTGCAACAAATTCATTCCTCAAAAGGTCTTCATATTCTCATGGAGAGTCATTCAACAAAAAATCCTGGTGAGATGTGAACTTGACAAAAAAGGAATTGACCTACACACCATCTTATGCCCCTTATGCGATTAACATATTGAAACCATAGAACATGCGCTCGTTAATTGCCATAAAGTGACTTCAATTTGGGTAAAATTGCTAGATTGGTGGAATCAAAATACTACACTAATCTCCAACATCAATGAAGCTATCATCTCCGACCAAGGTTTCTTATATAACTCCATTGGATCTTCCCTATGGCAAGCTACTAAATGGATTTCTTGTTACATCATATGGAAACATAGGAACCTAAAAGTTTTCACAAGTAAAGAATCGAACCCCGTCATGATTATTTCCAAAATTCAAACACAAAGTTTTAGTTGGATCTCAAACCGATCGCGAAAAAAAATTCCAATTGAATGGCATCAATGGCTCATCAACACTTCCTCCTTCATTGCCTCGTCTACAAACCGTATGGGCATCGGTTAACACGACATTTAGATAATTCGGGTAGTGTTCGTAGTTTCTAATTGGCTTATGTGGGTTAGATTAAAAGGGTTGGTTGTTTGGCAATTTTGTCGCCGCTTGATCAGCACAGTTATCTCCTCCTTCCCTGCTTGTATTTTCACAAGTTCGTTCCCTCATAGTGTTGACTAGTCTACGACGCTCCCGACTATCACCATTTAGATTAGATTCCATCTTCTTCCGATTCCATGATACTGTTTATACCAATGTATAGATGAATGTAGGGACTTGTAATGTTATAATTCGGGTAATAATAATAATTTTTTCTTTTCAAAAAAAAATAATAATTAAGTATGTTATGTTATAATTAAACACGTATATCTAACAAAATAAACATACAAAATACACATATAATTTTTCATAATATATGTTTGATAGTGTATTCAACAAAGTGTGTTATATTTTCAACAAAAATTACACGTTATTGTGGATAGGTTTCAATTTTGTCATGTTATATCTATTTATGTTATATTACGTTTTATTTTCATCGCATATTCAGAACTATTATAACTTTTTTCGAATATCCAATGGATATCCATTAACCCGCTTAATCCATTTGATATTGATATATATGGATGGATGAACTAAAATTAAGTGGATATGGTTGAACAAAAACCAAATGGATATGAATATGGATACGGCATCACCCGATCCATATCCGATGCAATGATATCCCTACATCTGAGTCGTAATTTGTCTTAACATATTTTCCTCCTTTATTAACGAATAAAATTCCATATAAGGTGTGACGACCCGAAAATTTCCGACCAAATTTAAACTTAATCTTTATATAATTCCGACTTGATAAGCAATGAATTTTAATAAATCTTGAACCTCCGAAAAGAGTTTTACACAAGCTTTTGGTCACCCTTTTATTCCGACGATTCACGAACGTCATAACTTGATTTAATTGTTTAATTGTTTAATTATTGTGTATATATATGGATTTATATATATATTTAACTTGAAAATATGATAATTAAATATCTCATTAAGTATATTAACAAAGTATTATATATATATTTTCATACTACTAATTTAAAGAGTTTTCAAACAATATATATATTACTATTTAAACGACGTAATTAACTTATGTTAAAATGTGTTTACATATAATGTATTACGAGTGTAAATACATCCTTACAAGTATTGAATACACTTTATAATATACCAATACATATAAAGGATAGCTATACTCGTATTTCCGTTCAATTTCCTCAAAGAATTCTACTCGCATTCATACGGTATTTTTACCCGTATTATACACAGCTTCTAGAAGTATTTACTATTGGTATATACCAATAGAAATCTGCAATTATTTGTGTAATATGTCATCCATGACCTAAACAATTTAATATGCCATGCATGACTTAATACAATTTAACTTATCTTAGATATTTTCACTAAAAGCAAAAATTATAAGCTTATAAATAAGGACCATTTTAACTCATTTTTACTCCACATTTTCTTAAACTAAAAACACACACTTGAATGCTCTCATATCATACTTTAATCTCAGAAACTTTCCTCTTCATAATTAAGGTAAAATAATTCTCAAAATCCTTGTTCAATTCCTTGTATAGTTGCTATCTTATTATACTTATAAAACTTCTAAAAACTAGAACTTGTTTTGGTGAACACCAAGCTTGTTTGAAAAACTAATATAATCTTTCTAACTTAACTCTAATAACACTTATTTATATGTATTATGATGTTATATTAAGTTAATATAAGAACTTATAACTTGTACATATGAAGAACACCTTGAAACTTAACATATATCATTTAATCTCCATTCGGTAAAAAAACGGACTGTTTTGGGTTGGGAATTAAAAACCTATCTTAGACTTTGAGTTCGAGGCTAAGACTTTGGAAATATGTTAATATATGTAAATAAGACTTCCAGTATTTTTTTCATGATTTTAGACAAAGTGGAAGTATTTTATCAAAAATCATATATTGGGTGGATGCCGGAATTTTTTCAAATCTGTCCACCGACACAAAAAGAGGGTAAAGCTCTAAAAATTACTAATTGGGATGAACTTTTCGAATTGGTTTTGTAAAATTTACTTCCTAATGAATCCATAGCAATTTGATTCACTTTAAACGGAGTTGTAATGAATATTTGGCGAGCAAAACAAAATCTGCTAAAATTAACGTTAAATGGACGAAATTTATATTATAAAAACTATATTAACCATATCCTTGTTAACTTTTCCTATATTCTATATATATTTGGATATGTTATCAGTAGTATAACAAAATATTATAATCTTGGTTAATTCTGTGATTATATATATGTATAATAATATTCTTGGTACGTCCTAACACAATAAGTATACAATACGTTTTGATAAATCCTAAGACAATACGTACACAATACGTCTTAGTTAATTCTAAGATAATACGTATACAATACGTCGTGGGGTAATTCTAAGATTATATATATATATATATATACCGATTATTGGACTGTTGGACTTTTCGGACTATTTTGGACTACTAACAATGGACTACTAACATAAAATATAAAAAATTATTATATAAGTATTCTATGAACTTACTTTATTTTATCATATGTCGTATTATTATCTAAATTGTTATTATTGTTATAGGTTTGTGAATCCAAGGACGATGGTCATATTTTTAATAAGTTGAAAACTTATTATTAATATACTTTTACTACTGTGAGTTTCATTTGCTCCCTTTTTAATTGCTTTTGCAATATATATATTTTTGGGCTGAGAATACATGCGCTGCTTTTATGTTTGACGAAATAGACATAAGTACTTAAAATATATTCTACGTTGAGTTGTACCACCTTGCATATCTTCCCTAATAGCTTGGTAACTAATATTTACATGTTGTAAGAACATGTAAGCGCGAATCCTATTGATAGATCTATCGGGTTTGACCACCCCAACCGGGCTAGTCGCTCTAGTATCGTAAACGGTTGCATAGTACTTCATTTTTACTACACTTGGTACAGTGTGGGGAGATTTCATAATAAAAGGAATATGCCACATTAATGGTTAAGTATGATTACCGAAGCGCTCAACAACTTATAGAATACTTTTATACACTTGCGAGTGTACATATATTTATAACTATGAAATCTTGTGGTCTATATTTATATCGATGCTAAACCTGTATATCTCACCAACCTTTATGTTGACTGTTTAAGCATGTTTATTCTCAGGTCCTTAAGAAAGTCTTTCGCTGTTGCATTATCTGAGCAAGCTATGCATGGAGTCTCATGATTTTGTTTAAATGAAGTGTTGCATTCAATAAAACCTTTGTCATGTATTATATTCGACTGTTATGTCATGTGTGTAGTATTTGGTAACCGATGTATCATGGGGATTATTTCTTAAATAACCACCCACTTGTTTAAAACATGCATTATGTATAATAATGATGTGCTTTTTATGAAACGAATGCAATATTTTTCTAAAACGTATCATATAGAGGTCAAATACCTCGCTATGGGACCAATGAATAACGTACTACGTTTTTAGTAATATGGATGAGTCATTTCAGTTGGTATCAGAGCGGTGGTCTTAGCGAACCGTGTCTTGCATTAGTATGTCTAACTATCATTAAGATGCATTAGTGAGTCTGGACTTCGACCTTAACTGCATGTCAAAAGTTTTGCTTATCATTTCTAGTCGGAAATCATCTGCTTATCACCCTTAGAAAATTACATGCTTATCATTCTTAGTCTAGACACATCTTACTGCATTGATTGCATAAATAGTGTATAGACAAAGTTCATATTTTAGCGTATATGCTAATTCATATCTTAGAGTATCTGTTACTGTAAACTTTGCCTAACATATTCCATAAATTCCTCCGTAATCTATGAAATCTTTTGCTCTATATATATATAGATATTCTATGTAAGTAGAATACCATCCGATAGCCGAAAATCATTTCATATCGAAAAATCCTTTATTCAATCGTACGAAATGGAACTCTCCACTAGTTCAAGTCCCTCGAATTCCGATATGAAATTTCACTCGAGCTCCGAAAGCAGTGTGACCAGAATGGATCAACCAATTAGCCATCATCTATTTTGGATGAATTGGAGATGGGTTCGTAGTCTACTTAATCATTGGAGACAAGAAGAAGGTGATCCTTTCCATCCACCACATTGCCCTCTTGGTGAAGAACATGAGGCACTTACCGGCGAACCCGTTCGTAACACCATTTTCTCTCTCCTTTCCAGGATATGCCGCAACGAGTATAATATTACTAATATTATTGAGGCTATCCGACCTTTACTCCGTATCTTGCATGGTGAATTATTTAGTAAAAAAAAAAAATTACTGTCATGAAAAGTAAAACTTCATTAGCAAGTGCATCCTACATCATTTCATTCCCTTTATAAAGCTCTTGACCTCTCTTTTTATTCAAGAAACTTTAAACATTTTTTTCACAATACAAAACAAAACAAATTCTCATCATCTATACTCACATCAAACCACTACTAGCACCAGCAGCAGCATTACCAACAACATCACAAGCCTCAACATCGCAAGCCGCATTACGAGCATCAACATCATACGCACCGCAGGCACTGAGGGATACCAACAATAATGAGTAATGAAGTATTAATTCATTATTTCATTTACGTTGAAGAAATATTCCGCGGCGATTATGTAATCTCTAAAGTTTTAGGGATTATTTATTTCTAGTTCCAACCGTAAACCAAATGAGATTAATATAATATTAACTCATTAAATCCATATTACATCTGAAGAAAATATACATACATATATTTTCATAAACACTGTAATAAAAATTCTTTTGTACAAAATATTACTTGTAAAATTTTATTTTAACGGGTAGGTAATACCCGAGAAATACTTAAGTTCACATTAATATGTTACACAGTACATTTTCAATGATGTTTCGACAATCGTTAATTATACACTCTCCTTTCATAACAATATACATCATTTCACAAAATTCAAGACAACCATTTTCCATACCAATTCAATTACATATTCTGATTTTGACAGATCAAAATTCAAGTCAAGATTTAAGAAGTGCCATCAATCTTAAATTCCTACATCCTTCAAAATCATACTTTAAATTCAAACTATACTAGAACATCACTTTTACTCACAGAACTCATAAAGATATTCGTATCATTCAATATTCACGACGAATTCATTATACGGGTATTGACGATGACAACCTGTGTCTAAACCCTTCAAAATTCTTGAAAACATCTCAACTAAGGAACAATCGAGAGAATGAACCAATCACACGATACATACGAATAATATATATAGATATGCATTCGGAGGACACTTGAACCTAAGCAAAGGTTCAACACGTATCCGTGTCAGATCCTTGATCATTATTATTACCCAAAATAACTTTACAATCCCTTTTCAAAATAGCGAATTTTATCACAGCTCCAAAAAGACAACTCCGACTTTTCATCCGGAGTAGCCTCATTATAACCTTGATATATACGTTGTCTTTTCGCCATCGTTACTGGGGAACCTTTTATATTCCACCACATTAGTAGTAAGCTTATCAGCAACTTTATTGCTCTTTGACTTAAATCTCTCTGAAAGATCACTTTAAAACCTTGTCATGTACCCATCTACATCTTAACAATAATTATCATACCAAACCCCAGGAAGCATCAATAATTATTCTTGAATCTCACATCATTTCTGCATATACATATAACGTTATTTCCTGGAATTATAATTCTGAAATTCGGAATAGCACTTCAGCCTACGAATCAGTACTATGAAGTTTTGAAAAAGCTGAATGAAGCAGCAGAAACCGTAGACAACCGTAATAGTCAAAAGTTGATGATAAAGAATATTGTGTTAGCAAAGCACAGAAAAAGAGAAGGTTTGGAACTGGAAAACAGATTGAGCAAACCCTGAAGGAGGCTGTGGACAAATCACAAGGACGAAATCTACCTTCAAAGAATCCAAATGATTCGATGTCTGCTAAGATCCTTAGCAAATACCTTGCTCCTTACTCTAAAACCTTTGCGGACAATATTTTTCATCATCCTCTTATCTTAAATATTCTAAGATATCATCGTATCTTCCATTATAAATATCCTTCATATTTCTGAAGATATTTTCATAACCATTCTTATCTGAAATCATTTATTCATTCGCGTTATCTGTATCACTTCATAAAGAAAACTATTTTAGTTTCTAAATATCTGAAACCTCTGAGTGTAAAGTATGAATGTTTTTGAAGTAATGTTGGGAACTGAAGCGTGAGTTAGTATAATATAATGACACTTGATCAACGTGATTATATTACAGTAAGTCATGCTGAGTTTCTAAATGGAACGTAATGATTTACAGACCATAACGTCATCTTGTGCCATGCTACATGACTCTTACATTCAATCTAATCTCTAAACATATCAAGAACATATTCTATTGATAGTTCTATCTTTTCCTTTGGATTCTGGTAATTTCACAAGTCAAATTGTGCTATTACAATTTCTCTCTTAGAGCATTAGCTATGTTCATTCCGAGTTTCATATCTATGAATTCTAGACCATTATTCGCTTGACTTGAAGTCGGGAAAAGAAGACGGAAGCATGAAACTCTAAAATATAAGGAAAAATATAAGCACGAAGACAATGCAGAAATTACAAACCGTGTATATCGATGCGTATAGCAATATAAAGAAACGGGAAAACTAAGAACACTATAAACCCAAGAGCATAGTAGAAATTAACAGATTCCTCTGGTGGAAGATGAAAAAGAAGAATGACAGATGTGATAGTCAAGAATATATCAAGAATTAAAACTGGATGGAGCATATTGACGAATGTTTTGAAAGTACAAAGAAAGGAAGAAAGTATAAAAGATGGGAGATGTGAAAATAAGGAAACGTAGGAGGTTGATTTATAGTAAAATATATATCCAACAGAGAAATCGAGACAGATTACTGCATTAAATCGAAGAGGATCATAATTTCCTTAATCGCCGAAGAATCAAATCTTATATATATTACAAAGATTTTCTTTAATCTGGAGATCAACCGTGATAACGTCAAAAGATAAGACGAATCCCTATTTTCTCATTTCACTCTTTTACGATAACTTCACTCATACATTTCGAGTAATCGAATTATTTTATCCATATTTCTCAATCATGATAAAACCCTATGAATCAACTTATATTCGTCATAATAACATTCTTATTGTTAGCCATGACGACCTCGATCAAATTTCGGGACGAAATTTCTTTAACGGGTAGCTACTGTGACGACCCGGAAATTTCCGACCAAATTTAAACTTAATGTGACGATCGCTCTAAATCCATATGGAGGAACACGTCATTCATCGATTTCATTGCGAGGTATTTGACCTCTATATGATACGTTTTATAAACATTGCATTCTTTTGAAAAGGCACACCATAAATGAATATTTAAATCAGAGGTTTTCGACATCTGATGATTTCTACATATAGACAATCACCGTAAATAATAGTTTACAATAGTACTTCCGTTGACAATGCAGTCAAAATAAGATACATGGTGATGATTTGGTGAATGCAACGTTTCCTTGAAAATATGTCATGTAAGACTCCATGCACATAGCTTGTCTAATATATAAGCAAACAGCGGAAGGCTTCTAGGGAACCTGAGAATAAAACATGCTAAAAAGTGTCAACACAAAGTTTGGTGAGTTCATAGTTTTAATGTTTCGTATAGTCTATATATAAAAGTTGATCACAAGATTTCAGTTGTTTCATCCAGAAACGTTTATCAATAGATTCTACATAACAGAGCACCCTGGTAACTAAGCTTTAACGTTATAATGATAAATACCCCATTCGTTTTAATACACGCAAACCAACGTGTCCTAAACTCAAATAACACACGTCCGTTAAAAGGCTAGCGTTCTAGCTCGGACGGGGATGTCAAGCCCTATGGATCCATATACTGTTATTCGCGCCCACCAGTCCATATCCTATGTACTGGCAGCAACTAGTTACCAAAGCTAAGGGATTTTCAGTTAAACTCAGTGTAGAATTAAGTATGTACTTGTATCCATTGCGTTTAAATTAAAGTGCATGTATTCTCAGCCCAAAAATGTATTGTAAAAGCAATTAAAAAGGGATCATATGAAACTCACCTTAGCAGCATATAAAGTCGTTCACCAAAATGTGACTGAAACTCGGATTACCAAATAACCGTAGATCTCAACCTAGAGAACATATGTTGGTCAATAAATGTCTATCAAGACAGGTCTGGTCATAGTGTATCACAATCCTAATGCTCGAGATTGACATACAAAAGTTATTCAAAGTCGTTTCAAAAAGTCAATTTTGACAATAGTTCAACAAAACGAGACATACCTTATATAAGGAGTTATTTACTCGTTTGGTAATATTCAAAAATCCATTTTATCAATCTCGTAAACAAGTTGTTTAAATCTTAATTGTAGATTCAAAAGCAATTTCAATTAACGTTAATCATAATTCAGTTGATCATATCTTTTAATCCGTTCATCGAAACTATTCGATATCTAAATGAAAAGTCATTGATTTTTCGCCAGCTTTCCAAAAATATGCATATCATATACCTTTTACCAGTAATATATGTATTTAATTCATGATTCATCATAAACTGTTTAACGATGAAATTTAGCATACAAGCATGTATAAATATATATACTCGAGCACTAGACATAGATACACAATTAATATATAAAAGATAAAATATGAGTGCTTACGTATCAATATTGAGATTCAATATTGTAGGAAAGTACGTAGACACAACGGAGATGATAAACACTAGGTTTGATTTACAAATATACCCCCGAACATTACCCATAACCTCCTTGGCAATAACCCATAATTTCCTTAGCTCTATCCCGCTTGAAAACCATTTTGAAAGTGACACACTCATAACCTCATCGTAGTATTTTATGTATAATACTACTAATAAAAATAATAAGATTAATAATAATAATATTAATCTTAATAATTATAATAATAATAATAATAATAATAATAATAATAATAATAATAATAATAATAATAATAATAATAATAATAATAATAATAATAATAATATAAATAATAATTATAAACTAAGTATAGATAAATATATGTGTGTAATTGAACTGAAATCGTGCAATTTATAGAACCTTTTCTGAAAAAGCACCCCATGCTATCGCATGGGATTTGTGCTTCAAGGCCATGCGATCGCATGGCCCTCTGATCCAGCTCACAAACTTTTGTTTTCTTGTTTGTCGACATATTTATTTATTAATATATAATATATATAATTTATATTAATTAATTATATATTATATTATATTCTCGTGCATAGTTGACTTGTAATTTTTGTTCCGATGACTCGTACGTTGTCACCCGACTTATGTCCCAGTTCCAGTTTCTCGAACGCATTTTCGTACGTTTAGAAAACTCGCAATTTACGTTTTGTGACTCGTACCTTTGTCAAAATATAGTCTTAAATTATCAATAAACTATATCATTCAAAGTGTATCTTAAACTTTCGAGTGTTTTGGTCATTTACATCTATAAATCATTGTCTCGCTATTTGTTAATATATATATATATATAATAACAAATCGTTTTATGACCAAGTTAATATATGTTCAACATTCATAAACACGTTTTAAATATATGTCGCAAGTTATTCATATAATTAATATTCCAACTTATCATATATATTCAAATAAATATTTAAACCAATAAGTTTAATGTACGGTATCAAACAATTAATACATTGTTACGTTTTCAAGTTATAGTATATATATATATGTATCTATATACATATAATTGTTCGCAAATCGTCAAGAACAACAGAAAGGTATTTGAATATATGAAAGTAGTTCAAAAATTTTGAGATTTATTTTTACAGACTTTGCTTATCGTGTCGGAAATGTTAATCATAAAAAGATTAAGTTTAAATTTGGTCAAAAATTTCCGGGTCATCACAGTACCTACCCGTTAAAGAAATTTCGTCCCGAAATTTGAGTGAGGTCGTCATGACTAACAATAAAAATGTTTTCATGACATATATGTGTTGATAAATAGAGTTTTATCACCGTTGAATAATATGAATAAAACAATCCAATTATTCGAAGCGTATGAGAGAAGTTATCGTAAAAGAGTGAAATGAAAGAATAGAGATTCGTCTTAACTTTTGACGTAGTTACGATTTATTTCCGGATTTTAAGGAATAGAAAATCTTCATAATCTAAATAAGATTTGATTCTTTGGAAATTGCGGAAATTAGGATTTTCTTTGATTAAATGCGTAATCTGCCTCAATTGCTATGTCCGATATTTCGCTATAAATTGACCACTTCCGTTTCATTTATTCTCACCATTTCTACATCTTCTTCCTCATTTCATACCTTTAAAAGATTGTGAAATGCTTCATCCAGTTCTGATTCTTGATATACTCCTAACATTCATATCTGTTATTCTTCTCTTTCATTTACCACCGGAGGATTTTATTTACTTTTACTTTTATCTTGGGGTTATAGTGTTATTAATTTTCCCGTGTCTTTACGTCGCAATACGTATTGATATACACGGTTTGTAAATTTTTGGGGTTGTTATCGGGCTTTTATTCTCCTTTATATTTCAGAACTCTATGCTTTCGATTTCTCTTCCTGACCTTAAGTCAAGTGAATAATGGTCCAGAATTTGTAGGTATGAATTTCGGAATGAACATAATTAATATTCTAAGAAAGAAACGGTAATGGCACAATCTGACTTGTCAAATTACCAGAATACCTCGAAAAAGACCGAATCATCAAGAAAAATATTTTCTTGATATGTTTAGAGGTTAAATAGAATGAAAGAGTTATGTAACATGGTTCATGATGAGGGTGGGATCTGTGAACCTTTATCACGTTCCATTAGAAACTCAGCATGACTTACTGTAATATAATCACGTTGATCAAGTGTCATTATATTATACTAACTCATGCTTCAATTCCCAACACTACTTCAAAAACATCCATTTTTCGAAATTTTCAAAAATTAGAAACTAAAATAGTTTCTTTTATGATGTAACACAGGTAGCGTGAAGAGATAAATAATTTCGGATGATAATAGTTATGAAGATATCTTCAGAAATATCGAAGATATTTATAATGAAAGATATGATAATATCTTAGAATTTCTAATATCGAAAGATGATGAAGAAGATTTGTTCGTAACAGATTTTGAGTCAGGAGCAAGGTATTCGTTAATGACTTCAGCAGATACTGAATCATTTGTATTCTTTGAAGGCGGGTTTAGTCTTTGTGATTTGTCCACAGCCTCCTTCATGGTCTGCTCAATCCGTTTTCCAGTTCCAAACCTTCTTTTTTTCTCAGCTTTACCACCATACTATTCTTTATCATCAAACTTTTGACTGTTAAGGTCATTTACAGTTTTTGCTGCTTCATCAGCATTTTTCCAAAATTCGGAGAACTAGTTTCGCAGTTTGGGTGTTTTTCAGAAACTTCACCTTCGAAGTAAATAAGTCTAGGAGATTGATATTATATGTATATATATATAACTGTTGGCGTAGAATTGCTGCGAAATTCGAAATACTGATTGCTAATTCCCAGTAGTTGGTATGGCAATTACCGTTACAAGATGTGGATGAGTACATGATAGGGTTTTAATGAACAATTATAATGGTTTTTCGGAGAGACTTTAAGTCACAGATTAATGAATTTGCTGGTACATAACGAGCATCAACATTCTTCATTATTTATTCTTATTGATATTCCTCGGTGAAGGATGTTGATGCTCGTGGAATTTTTGTGAACCTTACAAGGCACAGATGATGTTTTCTAGAAAGTTTCAAGTACATCGAAAATGAAAAATGTAAAATCAATTATGTAATTGAATAATACACTTGGTTTATTAGGAAACAGAATTCACCGAGTTGAAACAGAGATTGTAGTTAACGATTGTTAAGTCATTAACGAAGGATGTATAGCATATTAGTAACATGAACTAACCGAGTAGTACCTACCAGTTATGATTCACATGTAATAGCTTAGTACGAAAAAATTTATTTTGTTTACAAATTTCACATATATATATATATATATATATATATATATATATATATATATATATATATATATATATATATATATATATATATATATATATATATATATATATATATATATATATATATATAATATACATATAATTTCAGGGAAAATGAGTTAATACTTCATAACTCGTTGATATAATATACGCGTTGTTGATTTGTGATGATGTTGGTGATTATGAAATTGGCGGAATTTGTAGTGCTACAGGTTTTGCCGGTGTTGGTGATACTGAAAATATTGTTGATGCTGCTGGTAAAACAAGTCTAGCTTGTAAATCGTGCACCATTCCGGTCAGGGTTTCTACTCTTCCTTCTATCATTTCGGTCCACTCATCTGATTTACGATTACGGCTGGAATAGATTATCTCTAAGACTTTAGATATTACATAATCACCGCAGAATATTTCTCCAATAAAATTATGAATCAATACTTCATCGGTTATTGTTGTTGGTACTCCTTGGTATCTATGGTGCGTATGACATTGATGTTCGAGGTACATGTTGTGATGTTGAGGCTTGTGGTGCGGATGTTGTTGGTGGTGGTAATGGTACTGTTGGTGTTGTTGTCGGTGGTACTGTTGATGCCGGTGATGTTGCTGGTGCTTGTAACCTTTGCACCATATTCTCCAAAGCCACTACCTGAGCGCGAAGCTCGTTGACTTCTTCTACTATACTGGGATGATTGGCGGTTCGGACAAGCGGATGAATAAGATTTAGAATATTGGATATTACGTAGTCGTTGCGAGCTGTTCTGGAAATGAGGGTGAAAATGGTGTTACGAACAGGTTCGCTGGTAAGTGCTTCGGGTTCTTTGCCAAGAGGTGAATGTGGTGGATGGAAGGGATCGCCTTCTTCATGTCTCCAATGATTAAGTAGATTACGAACCCATCCCCAATTCATCCAGAATAGATGATGGCTAATTGGTTGATCCATTCCGGTTACACTGTCTTCGGAATTCAGGTGAATATCCATATCGGAATAGCTGTCAGAGTTTAAGGAATTTGAACTAGATACGGGATCCATCTTGTATAGTTAGGGAGATGATTTTTGATATGAATTAGATTATTTAATTTAGTTTGATATTCTTCAATACATAATTTACATATGTATATATAATACCAAATTCCATAAATCACAGAGAAATTTTCGAAAGATGTCAGGAAAAGTTTACAGTAACAGATACGCTAAGATATGAATTTTGTCTATACACTATTCATACAATCAATGCAGTTAAACGTGTCTAGAATAGGAATTATAAGCAGGTAATTTTCGATAAAAAAAATGATAAGCAAAACTTTTGACATGCAGACACGGTCGAAGTCCAGACTTACTAATGCATCCTAACAACTATCAGTTAGACACACTCATGCAAGACCTGGTTCACTAGGACCAACGCTCTGATACCAACTATGACGATCGCTCCAAATCCATATGGACGAACACGTCATTCATCGATTTCATTGCGAGGTATTTGACCTCTATATGATACGTTTTATAAACATTGCATTCTTTTGAAAAGGCACACCATAAATGAATATTTAAATCAGAGGTTTTCGACATCTGATGATTTCTACATATAGACAATCACCGTAAATAATAGTTTACAATAGTACTTCCGTTGGCAATGCAGTCAAAATAAGATACATGGTGATGATTTGGTGAATGCAACGTTTCCTTGAAAATATGTCATGTAAGACTCCATGCACATAGCTTGTCTAATATATAAGCAAACAGCGGAAGGCTTCTAGGGAACCTGAGAATAAAACATGCTAAAAAGTGTCAACACAAAGGTTGGTGAGTTCATAGTTTTAATGTTTCGTATAGCCTGTATATAAAAGTGGATCACAAGATTTCAGTTGTTTCATCCAGAAACGTTTATCAATAGATTCTACATAACAGAGCACCCTGGTAACTAAGCTTTAACGTTATAATGATAAATACCCCATTCGTTTTAATACACGCAAACCAACGTGTCCTAAACTCAAATAACACACGTCCGTTAAAAGGCTAGCGTTCTAGCTCGGACGGGGATGTCAAGCCCTATGGATCCATATACTGTTATTCGCGCCCACTGAAATGTCCCGTTCTTATTGATTAAAAACATTCCATATTAATTGATTTCGTTGCGAGGTTTTGACCTCTATATGAGACGTTTTTCAAAGACTGCATTCATTTTAAAACAAACCATAACCTTTATTTCATCAATAAAGGTTTAAAAAGCTTTACGTAGATTATCAAATAATGATAATCTAAAATATCCTGTTTACACATGACCATTACATAATGGTTTACAATACAAATATGTTACAACGAAATAAGTTTCTTGAATGCAGTTTTTACACAATATCATACAAGCATGGACTTCAAATCTCGTCCTTATTTAAGTATGCGACAGCGGAAGCTCTTAATAATCACCTGAGAATAAACATACTTAAAACGTCAACAAAAATGTTGGTGAGTTATAGGTTTAACCTATATATTATCAAATCATAATAATAGACCACAAGATTTCATATTTCAATACACATCCCATACATAGAGATAAAAATCATTCATATGGTGAACACCTGGTAACCGACATTAACAAGATGCATATATAAGAATATCCCCATCATTCCGGGACACCCTTCGGATATGATATAAATTTCGAAGTACTAAAGCATCCGGTACTTTGAATGGGGTTTGTTAGGCCCAATAGATCTATCTTTAGGATTCGCGTCAATTAGGGTGTCTGTTCCCTAATTCTTAGATTACCAGACTTAATAAAAAGGGGCATATTCGATTTCGATAATTCAACCATAGAATGTATTTTCACGTACTTGTGTCTATTTTGTAAATCATTTATAAAACCTGCATGTATTCTCATCTCAAAAATATTAGATTTTAAAAGTTGGACTATAACTCACTTTCACAGATTTTTTACTTCGTCGGGAAGTAAGACTTGGCCACTGGTCGATTCACGAACCTATAATAAATATGTACATATATATCAAAGTATGTTCAAAATATATTTACAACACTTTTAATACATTTTGATGTTTTAAGTTTATTAAGTCAGCTGTTCTCGTTAGTGACCTACAACTAGTTGTCCACAGTTAGATGTACAGAAATAAATCGATATATATTATCTTGAATCAATCCATGACCCAGTGTATACACATCTCAGTATTGATCACAACTCAAACTATATATATTTTGGAATCAACCTCAACCCTGTATAGCTAAATACAACATTCACATATAGAGTGTCTATGGTTGTTCCAAAATATATATAGATGTGTCGAAATGATAGGTCGAAACATTGTATACGTGTCTATGGTATCTCAAGATTACATAATATACAATACAAGTTGATTAAGTTATGGTTGGAATAGATTTGTTACCAATTTTCACGTAGCTAAAATGAGAAAAATTATCCAATCTTGTTTTACCCATAACTTCTTCATTTTAAATCCGTTTTGAGTGAATCAAATTGCTATGGTTTCATATTGAACTCTAATTTAAGAATCTAAACAGAAAAGTATAGGTTTATAGTAGGAAAATTAAGTTACATGTCAATTACTAAAGAGGTAGTCATTTCCGTCGAAAAAACGACATCTTGATGACCATTTTGGAAAACATACTCTCACTTTGAGTTTAACCATGATTTTTTTGATATAGTTTCATGTTCATAAGAAAAATCATTTTCCCAGAAGAACAACTTTTAAATCAAATTTTATCATAGTTTTTAATTAACTAACCCAAAACAGCCCGCGGTGTTACTACGACGGCGTATGTCCGGTTTTACGGTGTTCTTCGTGTTTCCAGATTTTAAATCATTAAGTTAGCATATCATATAGATATAGAACATGTGTTTAGTTGATTTTAAAAGTCAAGTTAGAATGATTAACTTTTATTTGCGAACAAGTTTAGAATTAACTAAACTATGTTCTAGTGATTACAAGTTTAAACCTTCGAATAAGATAGCTTTATATGTATGAATTGAATGATGTTATGAACATCATTACTACCTCAAGTTCCTTGGATAAACCTACTAGAAATGAGAAAAATAGATCTAGCTTTAAAGGATCCTTGGATGGCTTGAAAGTTCTTGAAGCAGAATCATGACACGAAAACAATTTCAAGTAAGATTTCCACTCGAAATAAGATTGTTATAGTTATAGAAATTGAATTAAAGTTTGAATATGATTATTACCTTGTATTAGAAAGATAACCTACTGTAAGTAACAAAGGTTTCTTGATCTTGGATGATTACTTGGAGTGGATTTAGAAAACTTGGAAGTAAACTTGCAATCTTGGAAGTATTCTTGATTTTATGAAACTAGAACTTTTGGAATTTATGAAGAACACTTAGAACTTGAAGATAGAACTTGAGAGAGATCAATTAGATGAAGAAAATTGAAGAATGAAAGTGTTTGTAGTTGTTTTTGGTCGTTGGTGTATGGATTAGATATAAAGGATATGTAATTTTGTTTTCATGTAAATAAGTCATGAATGATTACTCATATTTTTGTAATTTTATGAGATATTTCATGCTAGTTGCCAAATGATGGTTCCCACATGTGTTAGGTGACTCACATGGGCTGCTAAGAGCTGATCATTGGAGTGTATATACCAATATTACATACATCTAAAAGCTGTGTATTGTACGAGTACGAATACGGGTGCATACGAGTAGAATTGTTGATGAAACTGAACGAGGATGTAATTGTAAGCATTTTTGTTAAGTAGAAGTATTTTGATAAGTGTCTTGAAGTCTTTCAAAAGTGTATGAATACATATTAAAACACTACATGTATATACATTTTAACTGAGTCGTTAAGTCATCGTTAGTCGTTACATGTAAATGTTGTTTTGAAACCTTTAGGTTAACGATCTTGTTGAATGTTGTTAACCCATTGTTTATTATAACAAATGAGATGTTAAATTGTTATATTATCATGATATTATGATATATAATATATCTTAGTATGATATATATACAGTTAAATGTCATTACAACGATAATCGTTACATATATGTCTCGTTTCAAAATCATTAAGTTAGTAGTCTTGTTTTTACATATGTAGTTCATTGTTAATATACTTAATGATATGTTTACTTATCATAATATCATGTTAACTATATATATAACCATATATATGTCATCATATAGTTTTTACAAGTTTTAACGTTCGTGAATCACCGGTCAACTTGGGTGGTCAATTGTCTATATGAAACCTATTTCAATTAATCAAGTCTTAACAAGTTTGATTGCTTAACATGTTGGAAACACTTAATCATGTAAATAACAATTTCATTTAATATATATATATATATAAACATGGAAAAGTTCGGGTCACTACAGTACCCACCCGTTAAATAAATTTCGTCCCGAAATTTTAAGCAGTTGGAGGTGTTGACGTATCTTCTGGAAATAAATGCGGGTATTTCTTCTTCATCTGATCTTCTCATTCCCAGGTGAACTCGGGTCCTCTACGAGCATTCCATCGAACCTTAACAATTGGTATCTTGTTTTGCTTAAGTCTTTTAACCTCACGATCCATTATTTCGACGGGTTCTTCGATGAATTGAAGTTTTTCGTTGATTTGGATTTCATCTAATGGAATAGTGAGATCTTCTTTAGCAAAACATTTCTTCAAATTCGAGACGTGGAAAGTGTTATGTACAGCTGCGAGTTGTTGAGGTAACTCAAGTCAGTAAGCTACTGGTCCGACACGATCAATAATCTTGAATGGTCCAATATACCTTGGATTTAATTTCCCTCGTTTACCAAATCGAACAACGCCTTTCCAAGGTGCAACTTTAAGCATGACCATCTCTCCAATTTCAAATTCTATATCTTTTCTTTTAATGTCAGCGTAGCTCTTTTGTCGACTTTGGGCGGTTTTCAATCTTTGTTGAATTTGGATGATTTTCTCGGTAGTTTCTTGTATTATCTCCGGACCCGTAATCTGTCTATCCCCCACTTCACTCCAACAAATCAGAGACCTGCACTTTCTACCATAAAGTGCTTCAAACGGCGCCATCTCAATGCTTGAATGGTAGCTGTTGTTGTTGGAAAATTCTGCTAACGGTAGATGTCGATCCCAACTGTTTCCGAAATCAATAACACAAGCTCGTAGCATGTATTCAAGCGTTTGTATCGTCCTTTCGCTCTGCCCATCAGTTTGTGGATGATAGACAGTACTCATGTCTAGACGAGTCCCCAATGCTTGTTGCAATGTCTGCCAGAACCTTGAAACAAATCTACCATCCCTATCAGAGATAATAGATATGGGTATTCCATGTCTGGAGATAACCTCCTTCAAATACAATCGCGCTAACTTCTCCATTTTGTCATCTTCTCTCATTGGCAGGAAGTGTGCTGACTTGGTGAGACGATCAACTATTACCCAAATAGTATCAAAACTATTTGCAGTCCTTGGCAATTTAGTGATGAAATCCATGGTAATGTTTTCCCATTTCCATTCCGGGATTTCGAGTTGTTGAAGTAGACCTGATGGTTTCTGATGCTCAACTTTGACCTTAGAACACGTCAAACATTCTCCTACGTATTTAGCAACATCGGCTTTCATACCCGGCCACCAAAAATGTTTCTTGAGATCCTTGTACATCTTCCCCGTTCCAGGATGTATTGAGTATCTGGTTTTATGAGCTTCTCTAAGTACCATTTCTCTCATATCTCCAAATTTTGATACCCAAATCCTTTCAGCCCTATACCGGGTTCCGTCTTCTCGAATATTAAGATGCTTCTCCGATCCTTTGGGTATTTCATCCTTTAAATTTCCCTCTTTTAAAACTCCTTGTGGCGCCTCCTTTATTTGAGTAGTAAGGTTATTGTGAATCATTATATTCATAGATTTTACTCGAATAGGTTCTCTGTCCTTCCTGCTCAAGGCGTCGGCTACCACATTTGCCTTCCCCGGGTGGTAACGAATCTCAAAGTCGTAATCATTCAATAATTCAATCCACCTACGCTGCCTCATATTCAGTTGTTTCTGATTAAATATGTGTTGAAGACTTTTGTGGTCGGTATATATAATACTTTTGACCCCATATAAGTAGTGCCTCCAAGTCTTTAATGCAAAAACAACCGCGCCTAATTCCAAATCATGCATCGTATAATTTTGCTCGTGAATCTTCAATTGTCTAGACGCATAAGCAATCACCTTCGTCCGTTGCATTAATACACAACCGAGACCTTGCTTTGATGCGTCACAATAAATCACAAAATCATCATTCCCTTCAGGCAATGACAATATAGGTTCCGTAGTTAGCTTTTTCTTCAATAATTGAAACGCCTTCTCTTGTTCATCCTTCCATTCAAATTTCTTCCCTTTATGCGTTAATGCAGTCAAGGGTTTTGCTATTTTGGAGAAATCTTGGATGAATCTTCTGTAGTAACCAGCCAATCCTAAAAATTGACGTATATGCTTCGGAGTTTTTGGGGTTTCCCACTTTTCAACGATTTCGATCTTTGCCGAGTCCACCTGGATACCTTCTTTGTTCACTATGTGACCGATGAATTGAACTTCTTCCAACCAAAATGCACACTTTGAAAACTTAGCGTACAGTTTTTCTTTCCTCAATACTTCTAGCACTTTTCTCAAATGTTCTTCGTGCTCTTGATCATTCTTTGAGTAAATAAGTATGTCATTGATGAAAACAATGACAAACTTGTCAAGATATGGCCCACACACTCGGTTAATAAGGTCTATGAACACAGCTGGTGCGTTAGTCAATCCAAACGGCATAACCATAAACTCGTAATGACCATAACGCGTCCTAAAAGCAGTTTTTGGAATATCATCCTCCTTTACTCGCATTTGATGATATCCAGAACGTAAATCGATCTTCGAATAAACCGACGAGCCTTGTAGTTGATCAAATAAGTCGTCAATTCTCGGCAGTGGATAACGGTTTTTGATGGTAAGTTTGTTCAACTCTCTGTAGTCAATACACAACCTAAATGTACCATCCTTCTTCTTGACAAACAAAACTGGAGCTCCCCATGGTGATGTGCTTGGTCGAATGAAACCACGTTCTAATAGTTCTTGCAGTTGGCTTTGCAGTTCTTTCATCTCGCTGAGTGCGAGTCTATAAGGAGCATGAGCTATTGGTGCAGCTCCTGGTACAAGATCTATTTGAAATTCAACAGATCGATGTGGAGGTAGTCCCAGTAATTCTTTCGAAAATACATCGGGAAATTCTTTTGCGACGAGAACATCATTGATGCTCTTTTCTTCAGTTTGTACTTTCTCGACGTGTGCTAGAACAGCATAGCAACCTTTTCTTATTAGTTTTTGTGCCTTCAAATTACTAATAAGATGTAGCTTCATGTTGCCTTTTCTCCGTACACCATTAAGGGTTCTCCTTCTTCTCGTACAATGTGAATTGCATTTTTATAACATACGATCTCTGCTTTCACCTTCTTCAGCCAGTCCATGCCAACTATTACATCAAAACTCCCTAACTCTACTGGTATCAAATCAATCTTAAATATTTCGCTACCCAGTTTAATTTCTCGATTCCGGCATATATTATCGGCTGAAATTAATTTACAGTTTGCTAATTCGAGTAAAAATTTACTATCCAACGGCGTCAATGGACAACTTAATTTAGCACAAAAATCTCTACTCATATAGCTTCTATCCGCACCCGAATCAAATAAAACGTAAGCAGATTTATTGTCAATAAGAAACGTACCCGTAACAAGCTCCGGATCTTCCTGTGCCTCTGCCGCATTAATATTGAAAACTCTTCCGCGGCCTTGTCCATTCGTGTTCTCCTGGTTTGGGCAAATTCTAATAATGTGGCCTGGTTTTCCACATTTATAACAAACTACATTGGCATAACTTACTCCGACACTACTTGCTCCACCATTACTCGTTCCGACACCATTTGTTCCTTTCGTTCTGTTAACCCCTGGTCCGTAGACCTCACACTTCGCTGCGCTATGACCATTTCTTTTACACTTGTTGCAAAATTTGGTGCAGAACCCCGAGTGATACTTTTCACACCTTTGGCATAGCTGCTTCTGATTGTTGTTGTTGTTGCGGCTGTTATTGTTGTTGGGATGATTGTTGTAGTTGCTGTTGTTGTTGTTGTTATTGTTGTTGTTGGGCCATTTGTTGTAGTTGCGATTGATGTTGCGATTGTTGGGATAATTGTTGCGATTATTATTGTAATTGCTGTTGTTGTTGTATTGGTGATTCTTATCACCGTTTTCCTCCCACTTTCTTTTGACTTGCTTCACATTGGCCCCTTCAGCCGTCTGTTCTTTAATTCTTTCCTCAATCTGGTTCACTAGTTTGTGAGCCATTCTACATGCCTGTTGTATGGAGGTGGGCTCGTATGAACTTATATCTTCTTGGATTCTTTCCGGTAATCCTTTCACAAACGCGTCGATCTTCTCTTCCTCATCTTCGAACGCTCCCGGACACAATAGGCACAATTCTGTGAATCATCTTTTGTACGTGGTAATATCAAATCCTTGGGTTCGTAACCCTCTAAGTTCTGTCTTGAGCTTATTGACCTCGGTTCTGGGACGGTACTTCTCGTTCATCAAGTGGTTGAATGCTGACCACGGTAGTGCGTACGCATCATCTTGTCCCACTTGCTCTAGATAGGTATTCCACCATGTTAACGCAGAACCTGTGAAGGTATGCATAGCGTACTTCACTTTGTCCTCTTCATTACACTTACTTATGGCAAACACCGATTCGACCTTCTCGGTCCACCGTTTCAATCCAATCGGTCCTTCGGTTCCATCAAATTCCAAAGGTTTACAGGCAGTGAATTCTTTGTAGGTGCATCCTACACGATTTTTTATACTGTTAGATCCAAGGTTATTGTTGGTATGTAACGCAGCCTGTACTGCGGCTATGTTTGAAGCTAGAAAAGTACGGAATTCCTCTTCATTCATATTCACGGTGTGTCGAGTAGTCGGTGCCATTTTCTTCAAAATAGTCAAATGGAACAAGTTAATCATACAGAATATTAAGAGTAGTTAATAGTATTTCGTAGCATAATATGAACTCATTTATAAAAGCTTTTTCTTCAAATTAGCGTTTTATAAGTTTAAATTCGGGTAGTACCTACCCGTTAAGTTCATACTTAGTAGCTAATATACAATTCAACTACTACAATTCTATATGAAAAATTGATTATAATAATATTTCGCGTTCAAACTTTTATACAATATTTTACAAACTTACAAAACCGCTTATTTTACATAAAGCATGAAATATAGCACACAATAACTTTGATACAAGATAGTTGTGAAGATAATTCTAGCTAGTACACAAGTCGTTCAGCAAAGGCAATAAATTTAACGCCCCGTCCTAATCCATCCGGACGAAGTCCATATCGATTATAAACGATTCACAACAGTTGATTACATCGCGAGGTACTTGACCTCTATATGATACATTTTACAAACATTGCATTCATTTTTGAAAAGACAAACTTTCATTTCATCGAAAGTTGACAGGCTTGCATACCATTTCATAATATATCCAACTATAATTGACTTGATAATAATCTTGATGAACTCGACGACTCGAATGCAACATCTTTTGAAATATGCAATGAATGACTCCAAGTAATATCTATAAAATGAGCAAATACACAGCGGAAGATTTCTTTCGTACCTGAGAATAAACATGCTTTAAAGTGTCAACCAAAACGTTGGTGAGTTCATTAGTTTAACATAAATAATCATTCCATAATTTTAATAGACCACAAGATTTCATATTTCCATTTCTCATAAACATACGTCCCATGCATAGAGACAAAAATATCATTCATATGGATTGAACACCTGGTAACCGACATTCACAATATACATATTAGAATATCCCCATCATTCCGGGATCCTCCTTCGGACATGATATAAATTTCGAAGTACTAAAGCATCTGGTACTTTGGATGAGGCTTGTTGGGCCCGATAGATCTATCTTTAGAGTTCGCGTCAATTAGGGTGTCTGTTCCCTAATTCTTAGATTTCCAGACTTAATAAAAAGGGGCATATTCAGTTTCGATCATTCAACCATAGAACGTAATTTCGATTACTTGTGTCTATTTCGTAAAACAGTTATAAAAGTTGCGCATGTATTCTCAGCCCAAAAATATAAAGGGTAAAAAGGTAAATGAAACTCACAATACTGTATTTTGTAGTAAAAATACATATGACGACATTGAACAATGCATGGTTGGCCTCAGATTCACGAACCTATATCAAGTATTAACACATTATAGTATAAATCAATTAAGTTTATATATTTGTTATGTATTAATTATTCTTATAATATATTATGATACTTATTTGATATTTAATTAATGTTATATCAATAATATTAGTTGAAACATAATTTTATATAATATTAGTATATTTTATGTAATAATATATTTACATATATATCTTTTGTTTTGCAAAATTAATAATTGTAGACATACCTGACTAAGGATAATAATAATAATATTAATAATAATAATAATAATAATTTTTAAAAGTATAAAACTACCTTAGGAGTCAGTTTTAAAAAGATTGCACCAAGCCGGGCTCGAACCAGAGACCTCTCGCTCACTCATCAACACCCTTAACCATTCCTCCATTTCAGTTTTTCTGATTTATAATACAAACCCAAATACTTATCTATTACATGTTTCAACCCACTTCATCTTTTTCACCAAAATCTAAACAATCAAACAACTTCATTCTTAATAGTCAATCATCAAAATTGTTTTAGGACTTCTAAATAAACATGAAACAAAAAATAAAAATGTGTTCATGATATAAAAAAAATGAGAAAAAAACAAAAAAAAATCCTACTGCTTGCTAGTAGCTAGGAAAAAAAAAAATTTTGTTTTTAATTTTGAGTTCGTTTTGGACAATCTTTACAACATGAAACATGTTTCAAATCATTCCTAAAAACTATTGAAATCGTCAATTGAACTTAAAACATCAAAACAAGCTCTAATTTCTCCAAGAACAAACAGTTGACTTTTGACAATTTAACTTTGACTCGCAAATTCGAATTCGTTATTAAGAATTGGAACTTGAGATTTTGCAGGAAGTTTAAGTAAATGATTCCTAACAACTCTGAATTTTTAGTTTTTGAAATTTGTTTCGAATTTACGTTAGTGTATATTACTGTGAAGAACTCAAGAACTCAAAAATTGATTTTTAAATTAAGAGTGTTATAGGTTATGATTACAACATGAATTGTGTTGCAAATCATTCCTATAAACTTTATGGATCATCAAATTAACTGGAGATATCAAAACAAACTCGAATTTGATTCAAGAACACTTAGTTGACTTTGAAAACCAAAACTTTGACTCTCAAATTAGAAATTGATAGAAAGAATTGAAGATTGAAAACTTACAGATAGTTTAGATAGATGATTCCTAACAAGACTGCATTATTACATTTTGGAAATTCATTCGAAATCAAAATATGGTGAAAAAGATGAATGTACAGAGTGTCGAGCTTATTTTGTGATTTTTTATGTTTTACTTAATGAATTGCAGAATAATTCTTTTATAGAGTGATTGCATTGATCCTAATTGAGTTGTGAAATGGACATCTAACAGATTACAGAAAGAAAACAAAATTTGAAAAAGTTGGATTGAAATGGGTAACGGAATGGTACTAGTTCTTGACTTTTTTTTTTAGATTAATATTAATAATTAATAAATATATTAATAATAATAATAATAATAATAATAATAATAATAATAATAATAATAATAATAATAATAATAATAATAATAATAATAATAATAATAATAATAATAATAATAATAATAATAATAATAATAATAATCATCATCATCATCATTATATCCATAATAATAATAAGTAATAATGATACAAAAATCATAAAAAATGATAATAATATTATTAATGATAAAAAAAATAATGGTTTCTTTAATAATAATATCTAATTCACGGAGTATTATATTGTGTCCATTGCTAAACAGTTAACATATAAAAGTGTTCCTAAAAATCCCAATTTTTTTGATTAAACATATTTAATTATTTCACTCATTACCTGTTTGAAACCTGATCAAAAAGGTTCGAAAAATATTTATTTTCTGTTCCAATTTATATGTACGGAGTACAAAAACTTAGATTGAAATGGTAAAAAAAATATTTATGAAAACTATTATCTTTTTAATCAAATTTTGAAACAACATTTATTTTAGAACTTCTTATATATATTAGATCTATTTTAAAATAAGTAAACGTCAACCGAAAGTTACAGACATTTACCATTTAAGCTCAAAATTAAATATATTTAATATACACTATGTATATATATAAACAGTTTTAAATAACAAAATTTACTATTCACATAAATATATATTAAATGATTAAAATATATATACATATAAAATAATAGTTTTTATTACAATGTATTTTATTGTACATATTTATTTATAACAATAAATGTATATAATAGTTTATTAATGTTCATGTTATTATATATATTATACATATATTTATATATACACATATTTATATATATCCACATATTTACAAGCAATGGTTCGTGAATCATCGGAAACAGTCGAAAGTCAATTGAATATATGAACATTGTTTCAAAATTTTCTAAACTCAACATTACATACTTTGCTTATCGTATCGAAATCATATCAAGATTAAGTTTAAATTTAGTCGGAAATTCCCGGGTCGTCACAGTACCTACCCGGTAAAGAAATTTTGTCCCGAAATTTGAGTGAGGTCATCATGGCTAACGATAAATATGTTTTTCTGACGAATATGAGCTGATAAATAGAGTTTTATCATTATTGCATAATACAGATAAAATAATTCGATTATTCGAAGAGCACGAATGAAGCTATCACCAAAGAGTGAAATAGAAAAGTAAAGATTCATCTTAACTTTTGACAGAGTCAGGGTTGAATTTAGAAAATAAAGTTTGTCTTAACTTTTGACGTCGTCTTGATTAAATTCCGGAATTCAAGGGATATAAAGAAAATCTTCGAAATCTAAAAGATTTGATTATTTGGCGAATAAGAAAATTAAGATCTCTATAATTAAATGCGACGATTTGTCCCGATTACTACATCTGATATTTCCATTATAAATTTACCTTTTCCGTTCCATTAGTTTTCACCACTTCTATACTCAATTCCCAAATCCAGAAGATTGTGAAAATGCTTAATCCAATTCTAATCCTTGTCCTTATCCTGACTGTCTTAACAATCATTCTCCTTTTCCAACTTCCACAGAATGAATCTGTTTATTTCTACTATGCTCTACGGATTATTGTATTTATAATCCTCCCGTGTCTTTATATTGCTATACGCACTGATATCCACAGTTTGTAATTTCGGTGTTGTTGTTGGGCTTTATATTCTTCCTTATATTTCAATGTCCCTATTCCTGTCTCCTATAATCACTATCATCCACAGTTAATACTTCCCCCCTTATTTGCTGCGATTTATACTCCAATTTATATTTCGGAGCTTTGTCCCTTCGTTTCTTCTTCTTCTTGCGATTGTGCATCTCTGGTAATGGTCCAGAATTCGCAGATATAAGTTTCAGAATGAACATTGTTAGTGTCCTAAGAAAGAAACGGTAATAGCACAATTTGATTTGTTAAATTACCAGAATTCAAGGAAAGATAGGACTATCAAGAAAAATATGTTCTTAATATGTTTATAGATTAGACAGAACGTAAGAGTCGTGTAACATGGCACATGATGACGTTATGATCTGTGAATCATCATGTTCCATTTAGAAACTCAGCATGACTTATTGTAATATAATCACGTTGATCAAGTGTCATTATATTATACTAACTCATGCTTCGGTTCCAAACATTACTTCAATAACATTCATATTTTAAGCTCAAAAGTTTACATAATATAGAAACTAACAGTTTCTATATGATGTAACACTGATAGCACGAAGAGATTAATGATTTCAGATTAGAATAGTTATGAAAATATAATATAGAGGATATTTATAATGAAAGATACGATGATATCTTGGAATTTCTAATATCGAAGGGTGGTGAAGAAAATTTATCCGCAAGAGTTTGGAGTCAGAAGAAAGGTATTCGCTAAAGATTTCATCAGAAATAGAATCATCAGGATTCTTAATGTACAAGCTTAGTTCTTATGATTTGTTCAAAGACTCCTTCGTAGTTTGCTCAATCAGTTTTCCAGTTCTAACTTTTCTGAGCTTTTCCAATATACTATTCTTTATCATCAAACTTCCGATGATTAAGGGCGTTTATGGTTGTCTATGGTTTCTGCTGCTTCATTCAGCTTTTTTTCAACATTCAGAGTATTGATTTGTGACTGAGTGCTTTTCAGAATTTCAGAATGAGAGATCATAATTCTAAGAGATAAATGTCATACATATAACTGTTGATGTAGATATGCTGTGAGTTTTCAAAGTACTGATGGCTGATTCCCGGTAATTGGTATGGCAGTTCTCGTTACAAGATGCGTATGAGTATATGATAGGGTTTCAATGAATAAATATAATGATTTGTCAGAGAGATTTAAGCCAAGAAGCAACAAGGTTGCTGGTACGTCTGCTGGTAATATGGTGGAATATAAAAGAATTCTCCGGTATCAAAAGGGTAATTGTATATATCAGGATTTATAGTAAGGTTACTTCGAATGAAAAGTCGAAGTTGACCTGCTGGAGCTGTGACAAAATTGGCTACTTTGAAAAGGGATCGCAAAGTTATTTTTGCTAATAAATGCCAAAGGATCTGACGCGGCTACGTGTTAAACTTTTACTCAATTGCCGAGAGTTTCTTAGGTGCATAACTATATGCATAAATCTTTTCTTCTGTAGATGAAGTGTGGTTGGTTCATCCTCTCGATTGAGGTGTTTTCAAGAATCATGAAAGGTTTGAACGTAGACTGTAATCGTCAAGATACAAATGAGGTTTAAGATGAGACTAAGTGGCAAACTTGAAGAAATATTTAGTTTCATATGTTATAATCAATATTTTAATTCATTTTAATTGTCCAATGTTGATAGTCCACAGTTAGCTGTGTACAAATAATAATTCATATATAGTTTACTATATAATATTCGAATTAATTAATACGTGTCGTGACCCGTATACGTCTCAGACTCGATCACAACTCAAAGTATATATATTATTATAGAATCAACCTCAACCCTGTATAGCTAACTCCCGCATTACTACATATAGAGTGTCTATGGTTATTCCAAATAATATATATAGATGGGTCGATATGATATGTCAAAATCTTGTATACGTGTCCCGATATTTAAAGTGCGTAAAAATAAATAACAGAAATTAAATGACGATAAATAAAGTGCGTAAAGTAAATAACAGAAATTAAATGACGATAAATAAAATTGCGAGAATGTAAATTTCGATAATTAAATTGCGATAAATAAAGTGTAATCAGTTAGCTGGGAACAATTAGTTAGGAACAGTTAGCGTGGATTCTTAACAAAATTTCTCATAGTTAATTTGTTCGTTTCTAACAAATTTTATTTTGTCAAATGTTTCCTTCATTATGCCACTTGATTTTTGATAAATCAAAATCCAAATATGAAATTGGATGAATATGGTTATTCTGTGGTGAACGGATTTGTATATCGGTGGACGTAAGTAGGATAGTAAACGACTGTTGAATTATATTCGAAGAATGTACAGTGTAACTTATTAATGTGAAATCTAAATACTCCTCGAGTATTACCTACCCGTTAAAATATTTTCACCATTAACAGTTTGTACACAAGAATTTTTAATTACAATCTTTATGAAAATATATATACATATATATTTTCTTCAGATGTAATCATGGATTTAATGAGTCAATATGATATTAAACTCATCTGATTTACCGTTGGAACAAGAATATATAATCTTTAAAACATTAGAGATTACATAATCGCCATGTCGAACGAAGATAAATGATGTAGAACGATACGTAGAACGATGATTATACTTGAGGTACAGAGTGAGATGTTGAGGCATGGATTGTTGATGGTACTGGTACTGTTATTGATGGTACTGTTGATGTCGGTGATGTTGCTGAAGCTGGTAAATTTTGCACTATCTTTTCCAAGGCTACAACTCGGGCGTGAATCTCGTTGACTTCTTCTATTATACTAAGATGATTGTCGGTCGGAATGAGCGGATGAATAAGGTTTAGAATTGTGGATAGAATATAATCGTGGCGAGATATTCGGGCAACGAGAGTGAAAATGGTGTTTCGTATTGGTTCGCCGGTGAGTGCTTCAGGTTCATCGCCAAGAGGGAAATATGGTTGGTGAAAAGGATCGCCTTCTTCTCGTCTCCATTGATTAAGTCGACTACGAATCCATCAGATGAATTGGGGATGGCTGATTGATTGATTCATTCTGGTGACGCTGTTTTTGGAGCTGAAGTGGGACTCCATATCGGAATCCGAGGGACTTGAACTAGTGGTGAGTTCCATTGCGTACGATTGAATAAAGAATTTTTCGATATGAAATGATTTTCGGATATCGGATGATATTCTGATTACATAGAATACCTATGCATAGTACAGAAGATCCCGTAGATTATGAAGGGAATTAAGGAAACGTGTCAGATAAAGTCTACAGTAAAAGATATGCGGGGATATGAATTAGCAGATATGCTAAGATACGAATTTTGTCTATACACTATTCATGCAATCATTGCAGTAAGATATGTTTAGACTAAGAATGATAAGCAGGTAATTTCCTAAGGATGATAAGCAGATGATTTCCGACAAAAATGATAAGCAAAACTTTTGACATGCAGACACGGTCGAAGTCCAGACTCACTAATGCATTCTAACGACTATCAGTTTGACACACTAATGCAGACCTGGTTCGCTAAGACCACCGCTCTGATACCAACTTTAACGCCCCGTCCTAACCCATCCGGACGAAGTCCATATTGATTATAAACGATTCACAACAGTTGATTACATCGCGAGGTACTTGACCTCTATATGATACATTTTACAAACATTGCATTCGTTTTTGAAAAGACAAACTTTCATTTCATCGAAAGTTGACAGGCTTGCATACCATTTCATAATATATCCAACTATAATTGACTTGATAATAATCTTGATGAACTCGACGACTCGAATGCAACATCTTTTGAAATATGCCATGAACGATTCCAAGTAATATCTATAAAATGAGCAAATACACAGCGGAAGATTTCTTTCGTACCTGAGAATAAACATGCTTTAAAGTATCAAGCAAAAGGTTGGTGAGTTCATTAGTTTAACATAAATAATCATTCCATAATTTTAATAGACCACAAGATTTCATATTTCCATTTCTCATAAACATACGTCCCATGCATAGAGACAAAAATATCATTCATATGGATTGAACACCTGGTAACCGACATTCACAATATACATATTAGAATATCCCCATCATTCCGGGATCCTCCTTCGGACATGATATAAATTTTGAAGTACTAAAGTATCCGGTACTTTGGATGGGGCTTGTTGTGCCCGATAGATCTATCTTTAGAGTTCGCATCAATTAGGGTGTCTGTTCCCTAATTCTTAGATTACCAGACTTAATAAAAAGGGGCATATTCAGTTTCGATCATTCAACCATAGAACGTAATTTCGATTACTTGTGTCTATTTCGTAAAACAGTTATAAAAGTTGCGCATGTATTCTCAGCCCAAAAATATAAAGGGAAAAAAGGTAAATGAAACTCACAATACTGTATTTTGTAGTAAAAATACATATGACGACATTGAACAATGCATGGTTGGCCTCGGATTCACGAACCTATATCAAGTATTAACACATTATAGTATAAATCAATTAAGTTTATATATTTGTTATGTATTAATTATTCTTATAATATATTATGATACTTATTTGATATTTAATTAATGTTATATCAATAATATTAGTTGAAACATAATTTTATATAATATTAGTATATTTTATGTAATAATATATTTACATATATATCTTTTGTTTTGCAAAATTAATAATTGTAGAAATACCTGACTAAGGATAATAATAATAATATTAATAATAATAATAATAATTTTTAAAAGTATAAAACTACCTTAGGAGTCAGTTTTAAAAAGATTGCACCAAGCCGGGCTCGAACCCGAGACCTCTCGCTCACTCATCAACACCCTTAACCATTCCTCCATTTCAGTTTTTCTGATTTATAATACAAACCCAAATACTTATCTATTACATGTTTCAACCCACTTCATCTTCTTCACCAAAATCTAAACAATCAAACAACTTCATTCTTAATAGTCAATCATCAAAATGGTTTTAGGACTTCTAAACAAACATGAAACAAAAAATAAAAATGTGTTCATGATATAAAAAAAATGAGAAAAAAAAAACAAAAAAAAATCATACTGCTTGCTAGTAGCTAGAAAAAAAAAATTTTGTTTTTAATTTTGAGTTCGTTTTGGACAATCTTTACAACATGAAACATGTTTCAAATCATTCCTAAAAACTATTGAAATCGTCAATTGAACTTAAAACATCAAAACAAGCTCTAATTTCTCCAAGAACAAAACAGTTGACTTTTGACAATTTAACTTTGACTCGCAAATTCGAATTCGTTATTAAGAATTGGAACTTGAGATTTTGCAGGAAGTTTAAGTAAATGATTCCTAACAACTCTGAATTTTTAGTTTTTGAAATTTGTTTCGAATTTACGTTAGTGTATATTACTGTGAAGAACTCAAGAACTCAAAAATTGATTTTTAGATTAAGAGTGTTATAGGTTATGATTACAACATGAATTGTGTTGCAAATCATTCCTATAAACTTTATGGATCATCAAATTAACTGGAGATATCAAAACAAACTCGAATTTGATTCAAGAACACTTAGTTGACTTTGAAAACCAAAACTTTGACTCTCAAATTAGAAATTGATAGAAAGAATTGAAGATTGAAAACTTACAGATAGTTTAGATAGATGATTCCTAACAAGACTGCATTATTACATTTTGGAAATTCATTCGAAATCAAAATATGGTGAAAAAGATGAATGTACAGAGTGTCGAGCTTATTTTGTGATTTTTTATGTTTTACTTAATGAATTGCAGAATAATTCTTTTATAGAGTGATTGCATTGATCCTAATTGAGTTGTGAAATGGACATCTAACAGATTACAGACAGAAAACAAAATTTGAAAAAGTTGGATTGAAATGGGTAACGGAATGGTACTAGTTCTTGACTTTTTTTTTTTAGATTAATATTAATAATTAATAAATATATTAATAATAATAATAATAATAATAATAATAATAATAATAATAATAATAATAATAATAATAATAATAATAATAATAATAATAATAATAATAATAATAATAATAATAATAATAATAATAATCATTATATCCATAATAATAATAATAAGTAATAATGGTACAAAAATCATAAAAAATGATAATAATATTATTAATGATAAAAAAAATAATGGTTTCTTTAATAATAATATCTAATTCACGGAGTACTATATTGTGTCCATTACTAAACAGTTAACATATAAAAGTGTTCCTAAAAATCCCAATTTTTTTGATTAAACATATTTAATTATTTCACTCTTTACCTGTTTGAAACCTGATCAAAAAGGTTCGAAAAATATTTATTTTCTGTTCCAATTTATATGTACGGAGTACAAAAACTTAGATTGAAATGGTAAAAAAATTATTTATCAAAACTATTATCTTTTTAATCAAATTTTGAAACAACATTTATTTTAGAACTTCTTATATATATATTAGATCTATTTTAAAATAATTAAACGTCAACCGAAAGTTATAGACATTTACCATTTAAGCTCAAAATTAAATATATTTAATATACACTATGTATATATATAAACAGTGTTAAATAAAAAAAATTACTATTCACATAAATATATATTAAATGATTAAAATATATATACATATAAAATAATAGTTTTTATTACAATGTATTTTATTGTACATATTTATTTATAACAATAAATGTATATAATAGTTTATTAATGTTCATGTTATTATATATATTATACATATATTTATATATACACATATTTATATATATCCACATATTTACAAGCAATGGTTCGTGAATCATCGGAAACAGTCGAAAGTCAATTGAATATATGAACATTGTTTCAAAATTTTCTAGACTCAACATTACATACTTTGCTTATCGTATCGAAATCATATCAAGATTAAGTTTAAATTTAGTCGAAAATTCCCGGGTCGTCACAATAAAGACACGTAATTCATACGTCCAGAAACAAGTCATGCATTCTGGTTTTACTAGGACTACTTCCCATCCTTGGTCTTGTGGAACATAACCGTTATGGCCGTTGATAAGACAGCGTGTTGTAACGTTGTCAAAGGGACGAGGGTTACGTAATGACCAACAGTCTCGTAATAACCTAAAAACCTTGTTTCTCACCCCAACTACTGAGTCCGTTACTTGTGGAAACATTTTGTTTAATAGTTGTAGCCCGATGTTCTTGTTCTCACTTTGGTGAAAAGCGAACATTACTAACCCGTAAGCATAACATGCTTCTTTATGTTGCATGCTAGCCGCTTTTTCTAAATCACGAAGTCCTATATTCGGATACATTGAGTCAAAATAATTTCTTAACCCGTTGCGTAAAATAGCATTTGGGTTCCCCGTAATATATGCGTCAAAGTAAACACATCGTAACTTATGGGTTTCCCAATGTGATATCCCCCATCTTTCAAACGAATGTCTCTTATAAACCAAGGCATTCTTGAAACGTTCTTCGAATGTCTTACAAACTGATTTCGCCGTAAATAGTTGTGCCGAAGAATTCTGACCGATTCCAGACAAGATTTCATCAATCATGTCTCCGGGTAGGTCTCTTAAAATATTGGGTTGTCTATCCATTTTGTGTTTTTATACTGTAAAATAGACAAGAGTTAGATTCATAAAAAAAATACTTATTAATACAAGCAATTTTTACATATATCATAAAGCATAAGCGCACTATATTACATATATTACACCACACGAATACAACTATCCTATTCCGACTCGCTCGTTTCTTCTTCTTCTTCTTCTTCTTCGGTTTTGGTTCGTTTTGCCAAGTTTCTAGGGATATATGATGTTCCCCTAATACGAGCCGTCGTTTTCCACATCGGTTTAGAAAAACCTGGTGGTTTAGAGGTTCCCGGGTCATTGTTACAACTTAAGGACTTCGGGGGTTGACGATACATATAAAGTTCATCGGGGTTGGAATTAGATTTCTCTATTTTTATGCCCTTTCCCTTATTATTTTCTTTTGCCTTTTTAAATTCAGTTGGGGTAATTTCTATAACATCATCGGAATTCTCGACAGAATCTGATTCATCAGAGAATTGGTAATCCTCCCAATATTTTGCTTCTTTGGCGGAAACACCATTGACCATAATTAACCTTGGTCGGTTGGTTGAGGATTTTCTTTTACTTAACCGTTTTATTATTTCCCCCACCGGTTCTATTTCCTCCTCCGGTTCCTCCTCTTCCAGTTCTGATTCTTCTTCCGGTTCTGATTCTTCTTCCGGTTCTTCTTCGGGAACTTGTGAATCAGTCCAATATATATTCGACTCTTCGTTATTATTAGGTGAGTCAATGGGATTTGTGCTAGAGGTAGACATCTATCACACAATATCAAACATGTTAAGAGATTAATATATCACATAATATATACATGTTAATAATATATAGTTTCCAACAAAAATGTTAAGCAATCATTTTTAAAGAAAACACGGTCGAAGTCCAGACTCACTAATGCATCATAACAAACTCGATAAGACACACTAATGCAAATTTTCTGGTTCTCTAAGACCAACGCTCGGATACCAACTGAAATATCCCGTTCTTATTGATTAAAAACGTTCCATATTAATTGATTTCGTTGCGAGGTTTTGACCTCTATATGAGACGTTTTTCAAAGACTGCATTCATTTTAAAACAAACCATAACCTTTATTTCATCAATAAAGGTTTAAAAAGCTTTACGTAGATTATCAAATAATGATAATCTAAAATATCCTGTTTACACATGACCATTACATAATGGTTTACAATACAAATATGTTACAACGAAATAAGTTTCTTGAATGCAGTTTTTACACAATATCATACAAGCATGGACTTCAAATCTCGTCCTTATTTAAGTATGCGACAGCGGAAGCTCTTAATAATCACCTGAGAATAAACATACTTAAAACGTCAACAAAAATGTTGGTGAGTTATAGGTTTAACCTATATATTATCAAATCATAATAATAGACCACAAGATTTCATATTTCAATACACATCCCATACATAGAGATAAAAATCATTCATATGGTGAACACCTGGTAACCGACATTAACATGATGCATATATAAGAATATCCCCATCATTCCGGGACACCCTTCGGATATGATATAAATTTCGAAGTACTAAAGCATCCGGTACTTTGAATGGGGTTTGTTAGGCCCAATAGATCTATCTTTAGGATTCGCGTCAATTAGGGTGTCTGTTCCCTAATTCTTAGATTACCAGACTTAATAAAAAGGGGCATATTCGATTTCGATAATTCAACCATAGAATGTAGTTTCACGTACTTGTGTCTATTTTGTAAATCATTTATAAAACCTGCATGTATTCTCATCCCAAAAATATTAGATTTTAAAAGTTGGACTATAACTCACTTTCACAGATTTTTTACTTCGTCGGGAAGTAAGACTTGGCTACTGGTCGATTCACGAACCTATAACAAATATGTACATATATATCAAAGTATGTTCAAAATATATTTACAACACTTTTAATACATTTTGATGTTTTAAGTTTATTAAGTCAGCTGTTCTCGTTAGTGACCTACAGCTAGTTGTCCACAGTTAGATGTACAGAAATAAATCGATATATATTATCTTGAATCAATCCACGACCCAGTGTATACATATCTCAGTATTGATCACAACTCAAACTATATATATTTTGGAATCAACCTCAACCCTGTATAGCTAAATCCAACATTCACATATAGAGTGTCTATGGTTGTTCCAAAATATATATAGATGTGTCGAAATGATAGGTCGAAACATTGTATACGTGTCTATGGTATCTCAAGATTACATAATATACAATACAAGTTGATTAAGTTATGGTTGGAATAGATTTGTTACCAATTTTCACGTAGCTAAAATGAGAAAAATTATCCAATCTTGTTTTACCCATAACTTCTTCATTTTAAATTCGTTTTGAGTGAATCAAATTGCTATGGTTTCATATTGAACTCTAATTTAAGAATCTAAACAGAAAAGTATAGGTTTATAGTAGGAAAATTAAGTTACATGTCAATTACTAAAGAGGTAGTCATTTCCGTCGAAAAAACGACATCTTGATGACCATTTTGGAAAACATACTCTCACTTTGAGTTTAACCATGATTTTTTTGATATAGTTTCATGTTCATAAGAAAAATCATTTTCCCAGAAGAACTACTTTTAAATCAAATTTTATCATAGTTTTTAATTAACTAACCCAAAACAGCCCGCGGTGTTACTACGACGGCGTATGTCCGGTTTTACGGTGTTCTTCGTGTTTCCAGATTTTAAATCATTAAGTTAGCATATCATATAGATATAGAACATGTGTTTAGTTGATTTTAAAAGTCAAGTTAGAAGGATTAACTTTTATTTGCGAACAAGTTTAGAATTAACTAAACTATGTTCTAGTGATTACAAGTTTAAACCTTCGAATAAGATAGCTTTATATGTATGAATTGAATGATGTTATGAATATCATTACTACCTCAAGTTCCTTGGATAAACCTACTGGAAATGAGAAAAATAGATCTAGCTTTAAAGGTGTAACGACCCGGATTTTTCCGATCGTTTTATACTTATGAGATTAATATTTACATAAAATAAACCTTACCAACATGATAAGCAATCCAAACTGTTGAGACTTATGTTTTTGAAAAGAGTTTCACACAACGTTTGACCGTTCAATTTGACCGATGATATCACGAACTATATAACACACGATAATTATACGATTATGTATATGTACATATTTATACATATTTAACATGATTTAAGGATGGTTTAACATTTCATTGTGAACTAACAACAATGAGTTATAAGTATACTTTGAGACCACTAACTTAAGTTTTCAAAACGATAACTATATGTAACATTCTTTGACATATATACTTACAATATATAATGTGTTGGTGATCTATGTCACCAATATGATTTAAGTGTAATGGGATTAATTTGTAACCAAAATAATCTTGATAAATATCGAACAAGTTTGGGGAAGTGTGGAGTGCACACTTGTTTGAACTTATCTTGATTATGACGGGGGTTCGGGGGCAGCGCCCCCGATAAGCGGGGTCCAAGGGGTGGCAACCCCTGGCGGGGTCCAAGGGGCAGAGCCCCTGGCTGGGTTTATTAAAAATGTCTTAAAATTTTATTTTGGCCCGGTTTGACCCAAAAATAAAAGCCCAGTTTTGAGCCTCTTTTACAGTTATAAACCCGTCCATATTTGAATTCTCGTTCCGATTCCTCAAAATTTCTACAAGTATATCTAGGGTATATGTAACCGTATCATACCCAGCTTCTATACGTATTTTCTATTGGTATATACCAACAATAAACTTCAATGATCAGCCACTAGACATGATGTTACATGTGGGAACCAGCCATTTAACCTCATGTGTGACTTTTGTGCAAGAAAACAAACTAAATCTCCTATATATCCATCCCATAATCATGCTATTTTGCACACACACATTCCAATTTTCTTTCAAGTTAATTCACTCCCTAATCTCTCTTCATTTACCTACTCAAGAACGTATCAATATAGTCATCCGATTCAAGGAGATTACTTCCAATCTTTCAATCCCACTCCACCACTCTTTTGATTCCAAGATTTTTCTTACCTTTTTCAGTAGCTTTGTCCAAGTAAATTGAGGTAGTAACCTTATTCATAACCTTATTCGATTCATATTTAAATAGCTATCTTATTTTGTGTTATAAAATTTTAACAACAAGAACATAGTTTGAGTGATTTCAAACTTGTTCGCAAACTAAATAGATCCTTCTAATTTGATTTTTAAAAACACTTCAAGACCTGTAATATATCATATTATGACAAAATCGGATTAATCATATCTTGGATAATTAACATAATATTTAATATATATTTACTTATGATTTGATTTTATATATTTCAGGACCACCCGTAAACAACACGAGAAGATTAATCATAAGACCTCATGATTGTACGCAACACGTCATTTGACAACACGGTACTTTATGTACGCAACACGTCATTTGACAACATGGTACCATGGGTGAAGATTAATTCTGATCATTACGAATACGATGGGGTCTTTATTTATTTTATTTAAGCAACTAATTGTGGACCACTAACATCGGACTGCTAACTACGGACTAAGAAAATATTAAAAGTATTAAAAGTATATATATATATATGTAACGATTACTTGAAAAGAAAATATGTTGATATATTATATATATGGTTAGGTTCGTGATATCTATCGGAGACCAAGTCGAGTTAAATACCTTCAAGACAAAAGTGAGTATATAGTCCCACTTTTAAACTCTAAATATTTCGGGATGAGAATACATGCATTTTATGATTTACGTTATGGACACAAGTGATTAAAAATATATATTCTACGTTGAGTTGTACCACTGGCATACTTCCCTGTAACTTGGTAACTATTATTTACATGAGGTATTGTAAACGCGAATCCTGTTGATAGATCTATCGGGCCTGACAACCCCAACCGGACTGGACGACCAGTATTCAACGGTTGCACAGTACTTCGTTTCGGTGACTACACTTGGTACGGTGTAGTAAGATTTCATAATAAAGGGAATATGCGACGTTGATTAAATGTTAAGTATGGTTATCAAGTGCTCAACAACTTAGAATATTTTTATTAAAACGTTTATATATGAAATCTTGTGGTCTATATTTATAACGCTGCCGGCATTAAACCTATATCTCACCAACTTTATGTTGACATTTTAAGCATGTTTATTCTCAGGTGATAAAACTGCATATCGGAGGATTTGTAATGTAAAATATGTTGGAAATCGTATTGTTATTATCACATGTAAAGTTTGTAAGTCTAAGATTATCGCTAAACGATAATCATTATTAAGTTGTTTAAACCTTGTATTTGTAATAAAAGTTATGGTTTGTATTGTAAAAACGAATGCAGTTTTTGAAAAATGTCGCATATAGAGGTCAATACCTCGCGATGAAATCATATGTTATTGTATTCGTCCTTATGGTTAAGGTTGGGTTATGACAAAAGGATCCTTGGATGGATTGAAAGTTCTTGAAGCAGAATCATGACACGAAAACAATTTCAAGTAAGATTTCCACTCGAAATAAGATTGTTATAGTTATAGAAATTGAATTAAAGTTTGAATATGATTATTACCTTGTATTAGAAAGATAACCTACTGTAAGTAACAAAGGTTTCTTGATCTTGGATGATTACTTGGAATGGATTTAGAAAACTTGGAAGTAAACTTGCAATCTTGGAAGTATTCTTGATTTTATGAAACTAGAACTTTTGGAATTTATGAAGAACACTTAGAACTTGAAGATAGAACTTGAGAGAGATCAATTAGATGAAGAAAATTGAAGAATGAAAGTGTATGTAGGTGTTTTTGGTCGTTGGTGTATGGATTAGATATAAAGGATATGTAATTTTGTTTTCATGTAAATAAGTCATGAATGATTACTCATATTTTTGTAATTTTATGAGATATTTCATGCTAGTTGCCAAATGATGGTTCCCACATGTGTTAGGTGACTCACATGGGCTGCTAAGAGCTGATCATTGGAGTGTATATACCAATAGTACATACATCTAAAAGCTGTGTAGTGTACGAGTACGAATACGGGTGCATACGAGTAGAATTGTTGATGAAACTGAACGAGGATGTAATTGTAAGCATTTTTGTTAAGTAGAAGTATTTTGATAAGTGTCTTGAAGTCTTTCAAAAGTGTATGAATACATATTAAAACACTACATGTATATACATTTTAACTGAGTCGTTAAGTCATCGTTAGTCGTTACATGTAAATGTTGTTTTGAAACCTTTAGGTTAACGATCTTGTTGAATGTTGTTAACCCATTGTTTATTATAACAAATGAGATGTTAAATTGTTATATTATCATGATATTATGATATATAATATATCTTAGTATGATATATATACAGTTAAATGTCATTACAACGATAATCGTTACATATATGTCTCGTTTCAAAATCATTAAGTTAGTAGTCTTGTTTTTACATATGTAGTTCATTGTTAATATACTTAATGATATGTTTACTTATCATAATATCATGTTAACTACATATATAACCATATATATGTCATCATATAGTTTTTACAAGTTTTAACGTTCGTAAATCACCGGTCAACTTGGGTGGTCAATTGTCTATATGAAACCTATTTTAATTAATCAAGTCTTAACAAGTTTGATTGCTTAACATGTTGGAAACACTTAATCATGTAAATAACAATTTCATTTAATATATATATATATATAAACATGGAAAAGTTCGGGTACTACACCCACCAGTCCATATCCTATGTACTGGCAGCAACTAGTTACCAAAGCTAAGGGATTTTCGGTTTAAACTCAGTGTAGAATTAAGTATGTACTTGTATCCATTGCGTTTAAATTAAAGTGCATGTATTCTCAGCCCAAAAATGTATTGCAAAAGCAATTAAAAAGGGATCATATGAAACTCACCTTAGCAGCATATAAAGTCGTTCACCAAAATGTGACTGAAACTCGGATTACCAAATAACCGTAGATCTCAACCTAGAGAACATATGTTGGTCAATAAATGTCTATCAAGCTAGGTCTGGTCATAGTGTATCACAATCCTAATGCTCGAGATTGACATACAAAAGTTATCCAAAGTCATTTCAAAGAGTCAATTTTGACAATAGTTCAACAAAACGAGACATACCTTATATAAGGAGTTATTTACTCGGTTGGTAATATTCAAAAATCCATTTTATCAATCTCGTAAACAAGTTTTTTAAATCTTAATTGTAGATTCAAAAGCAATTTCAATTAACGTTAATCATAATTCAGTTGATCATATCTTTTAATCCTTTCATCGAAACTATTCGATATCTAAATGAAAAGTCATTGATTTTTCGCCAGCTTTCCAAAAACATGCATATCATATACCTTTTACCAGTAATATATGTATTTAATTCATGATTCATCATAAACTGTTTAACGATGAAATTTAGCATACAAGCATGTATAAATATATATACTCGAGCACTAGATATGGATACACAATTAATATATAAAAGATAAAATACGAGTGCATACGTATCAATATTGAGATTCAATATTGTAGGAAAGTACGTAGACACAACGGAGATGATAAACACTAGGTTTGATTTACAAATATACCCCCGAACATTACCCATAACCTCCTTGGCAATAACCCATAATTTCCTTAGCTCTATCCCGCTTGAAAACCATTTTGAAAGTGACACACTCATAACCTCATCGTAGTATTTTATGTATAATACTACTAATAAAAATAATAAGATTAATAATAATAATAATAATAATAATAATAATAATAATAATAATAATAATAATAATAATAATAATAATAATAATAATAATAATAATAATAATAATAATAATAATATAAATAATAATTATAAACTAAGTATAGATAAATATATGTGTGTAATTGAACTGAAATCGTGCAATTTATAGAACCTTTTCTGAAAAAGCACCCCATGCTATCGCATGGGATTTGTACTTCAAGGCCATGCGATCGCATGGCCCTCTGATCCAGCTCACAAACTTTTATTTTCTTGTTTGTCGACATATTTATTTATTAATATATAATATATATAATTTATATTAATTAATTATATATTATATTATATTCTCGTGCATAGTTGACTTGTAATTTTCGTTCCGATGACTCGTACGTTGTCACCCGACTTATGTCCCAGTTCCGGTTTCTCGAACGCATTTTCGTACGTTTAGAAAACTCGCAATTTACGTTTTGTGACTCGTACCTTTGTCAAAATATAGTCTTAAATTATCAATAAACTATATCATTCAAAGTGTATCTTAAACTTTCGAGTGTTTTGGTCATTTACTTCTATAAATCATTGTCTCGCTATTTGTTAATATATATATATATATATATATATATACATATATATATATATATATACATATATATATATATATATACATATATATATATATATATATATATATATATATATATAATAACAAATCATTTTATGACCAAGTTAATATATATTCAACATTCATAAACACGTTTTAAATATACATCGCAAGTTATTCATATAATTAATATTCCAACTTATCATATATATTCAAATAAATATTTAAACCAATAAGTTTAATGTACGGTATCAAACAATTAATACATTGTTACGTTTTCAAGTTATAGTATATATATATATGTATCTATATACATATAATTGTTCGCGAATCGTCAAGAACAACCAAAAGGTATTTGAATATATGAAAGTAGTTCAAAAATTTTGAGATTTAGTTTTACAGACTTTGCTTATCGTGTCGGAAATGTTAATCATACAAAGATTAAGTTTAAATTTGGTCAGAAATTTCCGGGTCATCACACTTAATCTTTATATAATTCCGACTTGATAAGCAATGAATTTTAATAAATCTTGAACCTCCGAAAAGAGTTTTACACAAGCTTTTGGTCACCCTTTTATTCCGACGATTCACGAACATCATAACTTGATTTAATTGTTTAATTGTTTAATTATTGTGTGTATATATGGATTTATATATATATTTAACTTGAAAATATGATAATTAAATATCTCATTAAGTATATTAACAAAGTATTATATATATATTTTTATACTACTAATTTAAAGAGTTTTCAAACAATATATATATTACTATTTAAACGACGTAATTAACTTATGTTAAAATGTATTTACATATAATGTATTACGAGTGTAAATACATCCTTACAAGTATTGAATACACTTTATAATATACCGATACATATAAAGGATAGCTATACTCGTATTTTCGTTCAATTTCCTCAAAGAATTCTGCTCGCATTCATACGGTATTTTTACCCGTATTATACACAGCTTCTAGAAGTATTTACTATTGGTATATACCAATAGAAATCTGCAATTATTTGTGTAATATGTCATCCATGACCTAATCAATTTAATATGTCATGCATGACTTAATACAATTTAACTTATCTTAGATATTTTCACTAAAAGCCAAAATTATAAGCTTATAAATAAGGACCATTTTAACTCATTTTTACTCCACATTTTCTTAAACTAAAAACACACACTTGAATGCTCTCATATCATACTTTAATCTCAGCAACTTTTCTCTTCATAATCAAGGTAAAATACTTCTCAAAATCCTTATTCAATTCCTTGTATAGTTGCTATCTTATTATACTTATAAAACTTGTAAAAACTAGAACTTGTTTTGGTGAACACAAAGCTTGTTTGAAAAACTAATCTAATCTTTCTAACTTAACTCTAATAACACTTATTTATATGTATTATGATGTTATATTAAGTTAATATAAGAACTTATAACTTGTACATATGAAGAACACCTTGAAACTTAACATATATCCTTTAATCTCCATTCGGTAAAAAGCGGGCTGTTTTGGGTTGGGAATTAAAAACCTATCTTAGACTTTGAGTTCGAGGCTAAGAATTTGGAAATATTTTAATATATATAAATAAGACTTCCAGTATTGTTTTCATGATTTTAGACAAAGTGAAAGTATTTTATCAAAAATCATATATTGGGTGGATGCCGGGATTTTTCCAAATCTGTCCACTGACATAAAAAGAGGGTAAAGCTCTAAAAATTACTACTTGAGATGAACTTTTCGAATTGGTTTTGTAAAATTTACTTCTTAATGAATCCATAGCAATTTGATTCACTTTAAACGGAGTTGTAATGAATATTTGGCGAGCAAAACAAAATCTGCTAAAATTAACGTTATATGGACGAAATTTATATTATAAAAACTATATTAACCATATTCTTGTTAACTTTTCCTATATCCTATATATATTTGGACATGTTATCAGTAGTATAACAAAATATTATAATCTTGGTTAATTCAGTGATTGTATATATGTATAATAATATTATTGGTACGTCCTAACACAATAAGTATACAATACGTTTTGATAAATCCTAAGACAATACGTACACAATACGTCTTAGTTAATTCTAAGACAATACGTATACAATACGTCTCTGGGTTGATGCAAAGACAATACGTATACAATACGTCGTGAGGTAATTCTAAGATTATATATATATATATATATATATATATATATATATATATATATATATATATATATATATATATATATACCGATTATTGGACTTTTCGGACTATTTTAGACTACTAACAAATGACTACTAACAATGGACTACTAACATAAAATGTTAAAAATTATTCTATAAGTATTCTATGAACTTGCTTTATTTTATCATATGTTGTATTATTATCTGAATTGTTATTATTGTTATAGGTTCGTGAATCCAAGGACGACGGTCATATTTTTAATAAGTTGAAAACTTATTATTAATATACTTTTACTACTGTGAGATTCATTTGCTCCCTTTTTAATTGCTTTTGCAATATATATATATATATATATATATATATATATATATATATATATATATATATATATATATATATATATATATATATATATATATATATATATATATATATATATATATATATATATATATATATATATTTTGGGCTGAGAATACATGCGCTGCTTTTATGTTTGACGAAATAGACATAAGTACTTAAATATATTCTACGTTGAGTTGTACCACCTTGCATATCTTCCCTAATAGCTTGGTAACTAATATTTACATGTTGTAAGAACATGTAAGCGCGAATCCTATTGATAGATCTATCGGGTTTGACCACCCCAACCGGGCTAGTCACTCTAGTATCGTAAACGGTTGCATAGTACTTCATTTTTACTATACTTGGTACAGTGTAGGGAGATTTCATAATAAAGGAAATATGCCACATTAATGGTTAAGTATGGTTACCGAAGCGCTCAACAACTTATAGAATATTTTTGTACACTTGCAAGTGTACATATATTTATAACTATGAAATCTTGTGGTATATATTTATATCGATGCTAAACCTATATATCTCACCAACCTTTGTGTTGACTGTTTAAGCATGTTTATTCTCAGGTCCTTAAAAAAGTTTTCCGCTGTTGCATTATATGAGCAAGCTGTGCATGGAGTCTCATGCTTTTGTTTAAATGAAGTGTTGCATTCAATAAAACCTTTGTCATGTATTATATTCGACTGTTATGTCATGTGTGTAGTACTTGGTAACCGATGTATCATGGGGATTATTTCTTAAATAATCGCCCACTTGTTTAAAACATGCATTATGTATAATAATGGTGTGCTTTTTATGAAATGAATGCAATATTTTTCTAAAACGTATCATATAGAGGTCAAATACCTCGCTATGGGACCAATGAATATCGTACTACGTTTATAGTAATATGGACGAGTCGTTTCATAAGGTTTTTGCTATATTTTGTACTCTAATATGCGAATTTTTTCTATAGTATCAAGCTATTCTTTTATGATAGAAGCTTTTGAAGTATGATTTTTTTTTTTTTTTTTTTTTTTTGTCTGTTTATGTGTGAGTTCCAAGTGACTAATAATTATCTGAAATCATTATCAATATGAACATTATTAAGTTAATTACTAAAACACTAAGCTAATTATATAATAACTATACCGATATAAGAGAGTGTTATTTGAAAATTTTTGAATGTAAATTACTCGCCCTTATTAAATCAGACGATCAAAATCCATCAATTCACATACCACAACGTTCTGCAGGTCAAAATCCACCAACTCACATAACACAACGTTCTGCAGGTCAAAATCCATGTTTCATATATTATGTTATACACATCAATTATCACGGATGATTGTTTAAGTTTAAACAAATAATTATAATGTGTTAAAAATCATCGACAATTGAAGAAACATCCGCGTATGTATAGTTTGATGTTATCGCTTTAATGATACGTTTTATAATTTCATCATGGTGTATAATACATTGGGTACCTTCACATTAAAAAATAGTGACATGTACGTTCAAAGAATTAGAAATTTAGAACCATGTATTACTCGAACAGATGATATAATTTAGAAGTCTATACTAATATTACACTAACTATGTAATACTACACTAACTGTATAACCCTCTTATAGAAAATAAGTGATGAAAAACGTTTTTATGTTATTTTCAGATAGGCGTCTTTGTAAATTCGAGGGCAAAGTTTATTCACGACATAATTGGATGCTTTTTATTTTTCAATTGTGGTTTTATTAAAATATATTTGAGTTGTATTTAACAAATATAAACTTTCCATATATAATATAAATTTTTCATACATAATGTAAATGTAATCATAATAATCCGTATACATTCACAATTGGAAAACACGGCATAGGATTAGGATAAACATAAATAAATTAAATTATTTAGAGATAGAGAATTAGGAAAGGGTATTAATATTTGCAAATATATCAATATTTTTTTTATCCAAGGGTCCTCATTCAATCTAGCTTGTTAATCTAACGGGTATTATTTAATTATGTTATTCTTTTGTCAAAATGCATTGTTAATTATGTTTTTGTTATAATAGATAAAAGAGATAAAGAGATAATATTATTTTGCATCACTTTCTTCTCTTTCTTTACACGATTTTATTTTCTAACACTTTTTTTTTCTTTCTTTACATTCCTTTTGCTTTATTTTCTCACATTATATTATAGATAGACGATAAACAAAAGTGTTCAGGTTACGGTAACATGATCAGTTTGATTAAATTAATTAGGTTGAACCAAATTATTGTTTTTATCTGTTAGACTCATTACGAGCAAAATATTCTAATAAGAAACATATTGTTTTGTACGATAAAAATTAAAAATTGTACCACCGGAATGTGCAGGCCGTGAACCTCGGTCATTATTATTACTTATTTATATAATATTTTTATACTAGTAGTTAAGCAATATAATATTTTTACAAAAGTGTGGTGTACTTTTCAATTCGTACTGTTGTTATTGAATTATATATGCATGCTATTTTATTTTATTTTTTTCGAAAAGCGGAATAGGTTCATAAAAGAAAACCACTAAGTGTGCCAAAAGGGCCAATACATGAACACAACTAGGCCATTGCAAGCCCTATAGAATACTCGAGGGAGTTACAGGGTTACAAGAATAAAACGAGTAGCAGCACAGTAGTTGCAGAGGATGCAACATGATACACACTAAACTCGTAGCTAAATAAGACACGACCAAGGATCCGAGATCTACTCTAACCAACCAATATTGCGATTCTTGATGCGATTGGAGATCCATCGAACGACTTTAGTTAAAATTCCATTAGAGCCATCGGAGCATTCCAACACGAATTTGCGAATACTTTTTGGTTGCGGTTTCTCCAAATGACGCGTGTCAAGCGAATGTATCATATCATGTTTTGATAAATAAACAATTATTATTATTATTATTAATATTATAATAATTATTGTTATCATTATTATTATTTATTTTTATATATACTTCTTTCGTCTCAAATTAATATCTAGTATTTCACTTTAACAAAATTTAAATTAATTGTATATTTTTATAAAATAGAATAAAAAATTAATATGAGAAGGAAGAATTATTTAATGTTTAATAATGTATTCATTAGAGTATGTGCTATGATATGTGGGGTGGTAAACATTTGTAGACGAAGGTATCTAATTTAAATTTTTAATAAATGATGAATTCATTAAAAACGTACGTAGTAAATATCATTGAAAATCGAGAATGGAGTACTGTATAAAATACGACTTACGGACAAACCATAAAGAAAACCACGCCCTTTATATGTAGCTATGGAGTACGTATTTCACACGATCAACTTTCTTTTAACAAAACCTTAAAACAAGTTGATACACAAAAATTTCTCCAAATGGATTCATCAGCTGATGAAATTATTACCGAAATCCCCTATTTCATTCGGGTATACAAAGATGGTCGATATGAAAAACTAAGCGGTACCGACACCGTTTCCGCCGGCAATGATCCGACAACCGGCGTTCAATCCAAAGACGTCGTTATCTCAACCGATTCCCAACTCTTCGTTAGGCTTTACATCCCCAAAACCAACACTAAAAAGGTCCCACTTCTCATATTTTTTCATGGCGGCGGTTTCATCATCGAAACAGCCGCCTCTCCTGTCTATCACAACTTCCTAAACCTCGTATCATCCGAATCCAATGTTGTCATAGTCTCGGTGAACTATCGGAAGGCGCCGGATCATCCTATTCCCACGTGCTACCATGATTCATGGGAAGCGATCAAGTGGGTCGCGCAACATGGTAATGGGAATGGGCCCGACCCATGGCTTAATGAATACCCGGACTATGAAAATGTTTTTTTCGCTGGCGATAGTGCGGGTGCGAATATCGCCCATCATATGGCTATTCGGGTCGGTTCTGAACATCCGGGTATGAAGCTTGCTGGGGTAATTTTACTACACCCTTATTTTTGGGGAATAGATCGAGTCGGATCGGAAAGCCAACACCCGTGGCTGCCAGGGATGACTGCTATATGGATGTTTGCCCACCCGGAAACAAGTGGGTTAGATGATCCGTTGATTAACCCCGACATGGACCCCAAAGTTTCAGATTTTGGATGCTCCAGGGTGTTGGTTTGTGTTGCTGAGCTGGATATATTGAAGGATAGGGGATATTTATATAACGAAATTTTGGGTAAAAATGGGTGGACTGGGGATATTCAAATTTTTGAAGATAAAGGGGTGGATCATGTGTTTTTCCTAAAAGACCCATCAGCTGAGATTACTTGTACTTTGCGCAAGAGAATGTGTACTTTCATCAACAGCTAGGAAGGACAGTCGAGCTTCATCCTTGTGACAAAAAAAAAAGCCAATTGATATTTCCCCCTTAAAAAATAAATCCATCACAAGTGTGTATTAGATATTTATACTGTATATCTAATGCATTATTATTATAGATCTATTGATTTTGATTGTGAAAATTGTGTACTTTCATCACATAAGAAAAAGTGGACGAATGTTGTTTGGAGTGTTACGTTCCATTATTACTATCTTTTAGCAAGTTTAGTTAAAAAAAATTTAATCTTATGTTTGTAACAATTGCCATGTTAAATTTTCAAGTAACAAAAAACACTCAATTTCACAAATGTAAGATGTCCGAGAAATGTGATTTACATAATAATTTCTCATTTATTATAATCAATTGATAAAATCAATTGATAGTTTGCATGTTTCATGGTTTAATCAATCAATTGATCAAACTAATCGCCGAGAAAAAACTCGTGACATGCGGATACTCGTGCTTTTGATAGGCGGGTAAACTCAAAAAATCCCACCCACGGGTACATATAAGGTACAATTTGGCACCGTCTGCAGGTCGCGGGCGAGTTATGAACATATCATATCCGTTACGGGTAAGATCCAACCTGTAAACCCATCATAAGTACGGAGTAATATCTAACGGTTCATGCTAGTTCATGAGCAGCATTTTCAAATGAAACCAGTAAATGCTTGAAAATGCTGCTCATGCATTCCTCTCAAGCATCCAAAAACCCACCAAGTCTAATCAAGACTCTAGGGCATTATAATCTTTTTCATAAATAAGAATAATCCTTTTCATATTTACTAAAACTTGGACAACAAGCTAAAATTTAATTTGGACACCAAGCTAAAACTAACTTGAACAACAAGCTAAAACTCAAAATCGAGTAGACCAAGTAAAGATAGTAAATAAAGAAAAATCACTTTTGAGTCTGGTAATCTATCATCTTAATGAGTGTACACTCCGTACCCTCCTAATTCATTTACAAGTGTAGATTAAATCCCTCAATTACACTAAATTTTTAACAAATTCACCTTTAGGCGGTCAGCGCTATACAACTTTAACGAAATTTCCCATAAACCTTCTTCGTAAACATCTTTGTCCGTCTATAAAATCGCCTGGTCAGTGTTTGTACCTATTGAAGTGTGCATTCTGGTGGGCGTAGCATTGGCTAACCATGTCTCCAAGGCAGATCAGTACCCACTCACCCATATTTTTCGGGGAAAATACACCATTTTAGTGTGCAATTGTTAATATTTTCTGTAGTATATTTGTGTGTAAGACCTGAGGTTTGCTCTCGCAAACATAGGGTTTAGAGTGTGTATTCTGTATCTATTTGCTATGTTGGTTGCTTTATCTTGGCTTCCATCATGGCATTTATCTTTTAATGGTAATGGTAATATATTCTTCTTGCTCTTCCAAAAAAAAAAAAAAAAAAAAAAAAAAATACACCATTTTAGTGGAATGGTATTTCATCAACTATTCTTTCTGATATCGTATCGGACATGTATTCTTTGACGACAGTTGCACCATGTTCATGAATCAACTCATATTAATCTCGTTAGTCAATCTATTGGAAACAGTCGGAAACGTTTCCAACACGAAAGAAAGTAGGTCTACTTTTAGGCCAGATTAGTTGTTATCCAATCAAGTTGTAATCAAAGTTCAACACGTAATAATGATAGGTTCACACTATCTTTTGCTGGCCTGGTATTGGGCATGTGTCTAAGGGTATACAATTTGACTATACAATAATACAATTGATATTAGAGCACATGTTGTCTGTAGTTCATTTCGATATCCATTATTCAGTGTCTAAAATAAAAGCCGAAATTGATTAATAGTATCATGGGTGGAGGTGTCAACACTGTCAATTTCAGTGTCCATTTGTTATTTTTTATTTTTTTATTTTTTTAATTTGAATTTTAAAATATATTATTTAAATTAATTTCATATATAATAAAAACAAAATATTAAATTGTAATAAAAACTTTTTATCAATAAATATTTAAAAACTGTTCAAATAATTAGGTATTAATTATATTTATATATTATGATTATGATTTATAATATAAGCATTAAAATTAAAAATTATTTAGCCCAACATAAAATTGGTTAGCCTATACAACAAATTAGGCCCATTTTTTACAAGCCCTATAAAACAAAATATCTTTAGGTCAATCACCAAAATACTCATTTTTTTGGTCTTTTCTGAGCTGGTACCCAAAAAAAAAAACCTTGACAAAATGCCCGCGCAAGGCGCAAGAGACCTTGCGACCTTGCGACTTGCGTCCTTGCGCCTTGCGTCCTTGCGCCTTGCGTCCTTGTGTTAAAAAATTAGGTCAAATATAGAAATCAGACACCACATACACACACACACCCCGACACTCGGCTCTTGCGACCACTTTGCGACCGACGGCGATTACAAAGAACCTTGCACTTGCGACCCCCTTGCGACCCGTCTACCCTTGCGACCTTTCTTCTGAGACTCACCACATCACCACCACCACCACCACCATCAGTACATCTCACCACCATTACCATCACCGCCTCCATTAGCATCACCATCACCACCACGATTGAGAAAAAGGAAGAGAAAAAAAACCGACAAAAAACGTGATCAATATGTCACAAGAACAGGTAAGTGTTTCCTTTCAACTATCTCCGTTCGATTACTCCATTTCTATGTCGAAAATGATATATAATTTTTGTTGCACACCAAGTGTTCGATGAAATGCTTCAACGAGCTTGGTGATGCAAAACTCACTTATAGTGTTGCTAGATTTGTTAAAGTTACAGTATTTGGAAGCTAACATTTTATAAAAACTGGAACACGATTGTTTTAGGGCTTAAAACTAGAATCTGGTATAGGCGCAAGGAAAGTCTTGCGTCCTTGCGTTTTGTCCCTAGTAGCTGGCGCAAGGCACGTCTTGCGTCCTTGCGCCTGTGTGATACACGAGACGCAAGGTGCGACTTGCGTCCTTGCGCCTGTATTTTTCTTCTGAAAAACTGTCTGTTTCAGGGATATGTTGAGGCGAAGTTGACGATGAAGAATATGCTTAATGTTATACCTCAACTAAAGGCATCAATGACTGAGAATCAACAAAAAATTTTTAGGGGAACTTGTTTTGGTCCTTGGCTAGATCTTTCTTACACCGGCAATGATCCGGGCCTTGTACATGCAATGCTCCAAAGAAAGAGTGAGCGACCGATAGGAATAGATGAAAAGTACCCTGCTGATGATGAGGAAATATGGTTTAGTTTCCGTCCGAATTTCAAAATTAGATTTAGTAGGCGGGAATTTTGTCTCATCACGGGGTTTAAGTTTAGTCGTCGCACGGACATGGCACATTACATTCCCAGAAGTTATGATGTAGAAACACCACCGATTAGACGACGTTGTTTCCCAAATCGTAAAGTTAATTCAAACATTACAATTACCGATATCCAAAAGCTTTTATATGATGGTGCTGATTTTGTGGTTAGTGATGATGATGTCGTGCGACTAGCCATTATTTTGATTGTGGAGAGAGCGTTTATGGGTAAGCAAGGGATTCATGTGGTGAGCAAAAAATACCTATGGCTAGTCGAAGACTTTGCTAAATTGAATGACTACCCGTGGGGTAATCGTATTTGGGATGCCACTTACCCCGTAGTTAAAGATGGATTTCAAGCTCGGGAAAGTCAGTTAGAGGTGGGAAAGGGTTATACTTTGGTCGGTTTTATGTGGTCATTTAAGGTAAAAATAAACAAGTTTGGTAGATTTGGTTAATACCTCTACATTTGAATCGTATATTATTTTTTTATGCGTCCTTATTTATTTAACTAATTTTGTAGATTTGGATTCTCGAGGCATATCGACGAACAATTAAAAGTTTTGCCCACAAGACAGACAAAAATGGAGTACCGAGGGCCTTATTTTGGAAACGTTCATCGGCTGAGACTTTTTCAGTCACTGATTACCTGCATCTACTAAACGTTATGGTAAGTGTTTGTTGAGTCCCCAAAATAATTAAGGATTTAATTATGACAAAACAATATTTATTTGCACTAAAGTGTTATGTGCAGCCAGCACACGTTTGTTTATGTATAGTCAGCTAGTATAGCTGTGTCGAGTGTTTAGTATGCTGCCTAGTCTATCAGCACAAGGTAGAAATGTATTCTTCGAATCAGCACAGGATGTGCACCCAGCAAATCAAGAATATCGAAGTGACTCAGCATATGAAGGACCAGTAAGTCTGGATATCAGCATACAACACAAGACAGCCATGCTCCATTACAAGCATGGTAGTTTCCCAGAGTGGTCTACATCAACGCACTATTCAACAGAAGTCGAAGACAAAGTTGAACAGAAAAGGACAGGAGTCGGCGGCTGACAAGTGACCTTACAGGACCACGTGGGAATGCAGAAGTGGAACGCATGTGCAGACATGTGTTATACTTTATTCATACCTAGGGAACACAACATTCCATTTGTTTAAATCAAATGGTAGTGCCAAACCGAATTGGTGTGTTCCAGCAAATAGCTACCTAAGAGGAAAGAAGGAGAGCACGCCTTCTGACACAATTGTCCCCACAAGTACAAGGCATCCAATGTACTAGTGGACAATAGATTAATTACACGGTTAATAGAACTACTATATATATTGTTGTATCCACTATTGTAAAATAGGAGTGGTGTGGGTTTATCTGTTAGAGTCAAAACCGTGTAATAGCTTTAGTTTATCTCTTAGCTATAATCTAGGTAATCTGTATCAACCAACTATCATTTCCGCCAAGGATAGTTGTGATTCTTTCTGATTTAATCAATAAAGAATAACAGTTGAAAATTACCTGTGACTCTATCTTATTTACTACAGAATACTAAACGTGATTAACTGACTAGTTAATTAAGAAAAGAATTGTATTCACCCCCCCTCTACAATACTCCTGTTGTTATTAAGGGACCAACAACTGGTATCAGAGCTTCAGTCTTGATAATTAATATCTTGGATCTGAATTCTCTTATGGCTTCGTATTCAAACTCAGCTTACCTTGAGAATGGCTCATCTAACAGACCACCTAAGTTTGATGAAGATGAGTATGAAACCTGGAAGGCAAGGTTCATGCTCCATCTTGAGTCTGTGGATTCACTCATGCCTGGAATTGCCAAAAATGGCCCTTTTGTTCCCACTGAGACAGTTGGTAGTGCACCAGCAACAGCTGACACTCCTGCCATCCCTGGCAGAGAGGTTATTCTCACTCCCTCTAGATGGGATGATGAGGATAAACGTCGAGTTGGTCTTGACCCTAAAATCAGAACCCTGTTAGCCATAACTTTGCCTAACCCACTGTTCAAACTGATCAAGGGAAAAGAAAATGCTAAGCTTATGCTTGACTACCTAGATGTCACCTATGAGGGTATGGGAGAAGTTAGGCAGAACAGGATGATTGCTCTTAAAAGAGAATATGAAATGTTCTTTGCCTATAAGAATGAAACCCTTAAGCAAACCTTCATTAGGTTTAACTCTTTGATAGCAGACCTAACCACTTTAAATGTAACCTACACTGAATTTGAACAAGTGAACAAATTCATTGATGCACTGCCATGTAAATGGAAACCTGTTACTGACCCATTAAGAACCACACAGACCCTAAAGAACTTTAACCTGTCTTCTCTCTACAGTTCCCTTTGGAATCATGAGAAGGCAGAAGCCAAGTTTGAACTTAACATGAAAGAAAACTTTAGGTCTGCCCCCACCACTTCAAAATCATCTAAAAATGATGATGCTGCTCTTATTGCTGCTGCTAAATGGAAGAAAGCTCAAAAAGCTTTACTGGTTCAAAAGTTACTGGCAGAACAAGAGTCAGCTGATAGTGTTGAGGAAAGTGGTACTGGGTCTGAAGAAAGCAGTACAGATGAAAGTGATGTAGAAGGGTTTGCTGAAGGTATGGCTCTGCTGGCTAGGCAGTTCAAAAGGTTCAATCGTAGTAGAACCAGCAAGTCATACAAATGGAGCAAAAAGCCAAATGCTAGGTACAACAGCAAGTCAGTCAAGGGTCCTAAATCTGAGTGCTTTAATTGTGGGAAGGTTGGACATTTTGCTGCTGAATGCATGTCCAAGAAACCTTCCACGTCACATGCTAACTCTTTCTCAAAAGCTGATAAGTACAAAAACAAGTACAAAGCTATGAAAGCTCAGATGAAGGAAAGTGCAAAGACTGACAAGAAGGGTAAACAGCCAGAAAAGGTTCTAGTTGCTGAACATCATGACTGGGATGAAGCCAGCACGTCCTCATCCTCTGATAGTGATACTGATGATGATGGTGCTGGTTATGCTACTGGTAAAAAGCTGTGTTTGATGGCCAAAGAGGTCGAGGAGTCTGATGAGGATGATGGTGGTAGTACGTTTTTGGCTGATATGAGGGAAGCTGATCAAAACAGAGATTCTCCTCAATGGAAAACTGAAATGATGTATAAGGTTGATAATTTTCGAACTTATACTGATGATGAAAAAGCTGAAATGTTTGACTACCTAAGAATTGATTTATGCAGAAGCTGCAAACGTGAAGAGAGTTTGAAATCTAATAACAAATCTTTAAATGAAAAACTCAAAGGCAAAAATGATGAAATTAAGATCTTAAAAGATACAATTTCCAAACTTGAAAAACAAAACTTTGCTTTAGAAACTCTTCACGTTGAGGCAGCAGAAGTCAAGACCCAGCTGGACAATCTCAAAAGAGTTGTTGCTTCATGGTGCACATCTGCTCAACGCACAGCTAAATGTGTTAACGAGCAGGTGCCTGCCCAAGTTCAAGCCTTCTTTGCTGGTGACTATGCTGCTGCTGCTGCTATTGCAGAAGTTACTTTCATGGACCCGATTCTTGAAACTGATCCTGAAGCTGTCTTGCCAAATACTTTTGCCAAGATAGTTGAAGGTAAAAAGGTTGTGACAAACAAATTTGTTAGACCTACTGTGTCCCCACCACCTGCCATGAAAGAAATTTTGGAGGATGAAGTTAGAGCAAGAGAAGCCAGTAACTCAATTGATGAGACTACTGACCCCTCAAGCATCCACTACATGACTCCGAAAGAAAGACGTATTAAAAGGGAAATCACTGAAAACAATTTGAGAAAAGTTAAACCAACTGATTCCCCTTCGTGTTCGAGTTCTACCAGTGCTAAGCCAGCTGATGACCAATCTACTGGTCACCCAGTAGCTGCAGACAAGCCAGTGAAACGAAATACTGGCAAATCTAAGGCAGCAGTTAAGATACCTACTGGTTCATCAGCATCAGAAGACAAGCCAGCAACTTCCCACGCTAACTTGTCAAATAATAAAGAAAAGACAGTTCGCCATGGTCATGGTACTGGTTCCAAAAGGAAAGCTGCCCATAAGGGAAAAGCAAAAATTGACTCGACTGATGAGCTGTCTATCACTGAGATAATGACAGCCAAGCTTGACCAGCTAATTGAGGCAGTAATTAAAAGTCGACCCGATCCTACTGCCCTTATTAGATCTGTGCATGACCAGCCACAAAAGCCAAAAGTGAGAAAATGCTACAAATGTGGCAGCAAAGCTCACCTGGCTAACCAGTGTACTCAAACCCAAACCCCATCTGCTGCTTCTTCTAGCAAGCCAGTAGAAAAGAAGAAGTCATCAAAGGTGACTCCTTCAGAACCCATCCTTGGATGGGTTCCCAAAAAGAACTAATCTCTAAGTTATTGTGCAGGGCATTCAAAACAAGCAAATCTGGTATCTCGACAGTGGATGTTCGAGACATATGACCGGAAGTAAGTCCCTGCTGATGGACTATCAGGAAAAGGATGGTCCAGTTGTTTCGTATGGAGATAATTCGTTGGGTTACACAAAGGGTTTTGGTACTTTGACAAATGGGAATGTCACGTTCTCAAATGTTGCATATGTAGTTGGGCTTAAACATAACTTACTCAGCATAAGCCAACTGACAAGCAAGAATAAGATAGTCCAATTCAGAAAGAAAATTGGTACTATTTTTGATAAGACAGGGAAGCCACTGCTGACTGCAAAACGTCATGAAAACATGTATCAAATTGACATGAACACAGCAGTCACAACAACTGATACTTGTTTCTATTCGAAGGCAGCAGACAACCTGAAGTGGTTATGGCACAAGAGACTCTCACATCTCAACTTCAAAGATATTCACAAATTATCCAGTAGAAGTTTGGTGTCTGGGCTACCCACAATGTCTTATGTGAAGGACAGATTGTGTCCTGGTTGTGAAAAGGGGAAACATCACCATGCCTCGTTCAAATCCAAGCAAATCTCATCTGTTGAGAAACCATTTCACTTACTTCATATGGATCTATTTGGTCCAGTGAATGTGGCCAGCTGTAGTGGGAAGAAGTATACACTGGTTATTGTTGATGAATACTCGAGATACACTTGGGTGTTCTTTCTGAGGCAAAAGAGTGAAGCTGCTGATGAAATCATCAATTTTATCAAAAGAATGGAGCTTTTGAATGGGCAACTGGTGAAGCAACTAAGAAGTGATCATGGTACAGAATTCAGAAATGCTACATTAGAAGAATTTTGTGCTGACAAAGGTCTTTCCCAAAATTTCTCTGCTGTGAGAACACCTCAGCAAAATGGTGTTGCAGAAAGAAGAAACAGAACTCTCATTGAAGCAGCAAGATCTATGTTGGCTGAGTCTGGGTTGAAGAATTCCTACTGGGCAGAAGCTGTGAATACTGCCTGTTTTACCCAGAATAGATCTCTTATTGTGAAAAGACATCAGAAAACTGCTTATGAAGTTCTCAAAGGAAGAAGACCCTCAATTTCATTTCTTCATGTATTTGGCACTCCCTGTTACATTCTAAATAATAGGGATCAGCTGGGCAAATTCGATGCTAAAGCTGATGAAGGTATATTCCTTGGATATTCCAACATGTCAAAGGCATATAGGGTCTACAACAAAAGAAGAGGTTGTTTTGAAGAATCCATTAATGTTACATTCGATGAAACTGCCTCTGCTTCATCTACTGATCGTGAAGATGAAGTGTTACTGTTTGAAGAGCCTACTCAGCAAGCTCTTGATGATGAAGAGCCAGCAGCACAACCCTCACCAATCCATGCTGCTGGGTTCTCTGATGATGAAATGGAACATTCTGTTCCATCTGTGTCTAAACCAAGTGGACCTACTGGCTCTACTGAAGTGCTGCAACTTGAGCCTAGGTCTGCTGGTTCTGAGAGATCACAAGCTGGTACTGATTCTACTGATATTGATCAGCAACCTTCTGTTGCTGCTCACTCATCTGAACCAGCTGATGATCAAGATGCTGTGTGTTCTACAACCAGCTCACCTGTTCATAACACCAAATGGACAAGGGAGCATCCGATTGAGCAGATTATTGGTAATCTTGCGAGTGGTGTTAAAACACGGAGGCATGCTACCAGTAACTTTTGTATGCATGTTAATTTTGTGTCTACCATTGAGCCCACGTGTCCTGAGGAAGCACTTCAAGATCCTAGCTGGGTTGGTTCAATGCAAGAAGAAATTACTCAGTTTGATAGGAACAAAGTGTGGACATTGGTACCTGAACCTGAGGATAAGACAAAGAAGATCATTGGTACTAAGTGGGTGTTTAAAAACAAGATGGATGAAGATGGTGTCGTTATCAGAAACAAAGCAAGATTGGTTGCTCAAGGGTTTAGACAGGAAGAAGGATTGGATTATGGGGAAACTTATGCACCAGTGGCTAGGATGGAAGCTATCAGATTGTTCTTAGCATATGCTGCTAGGATGAACTTTAGAGTATTTCAGATGGATGTTAAATCTGCATTTCTGAATGGGAAGCTGCAAGAAGAAGTTTATGTCAAACAGCCTCCTGGTTTTGTAAGCAGTAAATATCCAGACCATGTCTACAAGTTAGACAAAGCTCTTTATGGCCTTAAACAGGCTCCAAGAGCATGGTATGAGACACTTCATGTGTATCTCACTGGTATAGGTTTTAAAGTTGGAACAATTGATACCACTCTATTCTCAAAAGAGATAGATGGTGATCTCTTGTTGGTACAGATATATGTGGATGATATTATTTATGGTTCTAAAAATGAAAAACATTGTCAAGATTTTTCAAAACGTATGTCAAAGGCATATGAAATGAGTTTACAAAGAGATCTACAATACTTTTTAGGATTGCAGATCAAACAACTTGATGATGGAATATTCATAAGTCAAGATAAATATATCAAAGATATGCTAAAGAAATTTGGTCTGACCTGTTTAAAAGACATAGGGACTCCAATGGCAGCATCTATTAAAATAGATGCTGATCCAAATGGTGAACCAGTCAATATCACTGAATATAGAGGTATGATTGGATCCCTACTTTATCTCACAGCCAGCAGACCAGATATTATGTTCGCCACATGTCTCTGTGCCAGATATCAAGCTGATCCTAAAGAGTCACACTTGCTGGCAGTAAAAAGAATATTCAGATACCTAAAAGGTACTGCTAAACGTGGTCTTTGGTATCCCAAAGACCAGGATTTTGAACTAATTGGGTATTCAGATGCTGACTTTGCAGGGTGTAAAATAGACAGGAAAAGTACTACTGGTGGGTGCCAGTTACTGGGTAGTAGGCTAGTCAGCTGGACAAGCAAAAAGCAAAATACTGTGTCCACATCCACTGCTGAAGCAGAATATGTCTCTGCTGGTAGTTGTACTGCTCAAGTACTGTGGATGCAAAGCCAGCTAAAGGACTATGGTGTTCATGTTACAAAAACTCCAATCTACTGTGACAACACCAGTGCAATTGCTATCACCAACAATCCTGTGATGCACTCAAGGACTAAGCACATCGATGTTCGGTATCATTTCATAAGGGATCATGTTCAAAAGGGTGATGTTGAGTTACATTTTATTTCTACAGACCAGCAATTAGCAGACCTATTTACAAAACCATTAGATGAGAAACGTTTTAACTATCTCATCTCTGAGCTGGGTATGCTTGAGCTTTAAATAAAAGACAACTTTTGTTGGTGTGCTGGCTCTACAACGTGTAGGGCAAACCAGTAAGTCACATTTATTTACTTACTGCCTACATGTCAAACAACCAGCACAGCAAGGTCTTTTATATTTTGGTTACTTAAATGTTTTAAATGAAATAATAAATAGCTCTCCAAATTTAACGATTCCTTAAAACTGGAAACTCATTTACTTCCAATGATTTAAATTAAATTCATGACATATTAAATGTAACAAAAGTATTTTGTATTTAATACAAAAAATTATTTTTGAGGTTTTAAATCAATTTGTTTGAAATAAAATCTGATGCATTTAATGCTGTATGGGAGTAATGAGTGTTTAAGCCGTATAAATGTCATGTCAACCGTCTGTCTCCCTTTGAAAACGTGCCAGTCGTCACATCTGCCCACGCGCCTGCAGATGACAGTCATTTTCTCTCTCCTGCACTTTTTCACCCACTCACAACGGATAAAAGTGTGTTTCATCTTACAAAATAACCTTCGGTTATTCATCTTTCAAAATACACACACTTTTACTCTCAAAATCTTTTCAATCTTCAAATCTTCATCCTACACTCATCAATGGCAGAACAACAACAGCAATCACCACGTGCTGCAAGCCAGCAAGAGGAACAACAGCAACAACAACCTCAATCAATCGAACCACAACAGCAACCACAACCTGCCCCACAACCGGCACCGGCACCGGAGGAACCGGTGGTTCAAGAACACGTCGTTCAAGGACCACTGTTCAATCTCCACCCCAACCTGATTAGGGCTCCCAATGCACCTGATCACTCCCTGATTCGCCTATCTAGAGGCAATGCTGCACATGCCCTCTCTATTCCCAAATCGAAGGTTAACAAAGGGTATGAGGCCCTCATCGAATACATCCGTCAATCACCTCTGGCAAGAGCCATCACCGGTGTACCTTCCCGATTCTATGCTGCCTGTTTGGCACGATTTTGGTATACTGCCACTGTTGCCACCACTCCCGGCAACGTTCCATGTATTCGTGGCATGGTGACTGAAACCCTAAATTGCTCTGTCACCGTCGAAGCTATTAGACGTGCTCTTCAATTGCCCGGTGGACCATTTGTTGCTTCACCTACTAGTGACGAATTAAGAAGGGAGGTGTTGGAGACCATTGGGTTTGCTGGACCAGTGGCACATACACCGTTGAGAAAGCATATGCCACCTCTGTGGTACTACTTCTTTGGGTTGATGACTCAGTGCATGAGTCAAAAGTCAGGAAGCTTTGACCAATGCTCAGATTTTGAGCTCAAGCTTGGTCATGGGTTGTTGTTCAACAGGAACATCGATTACGCCCTTGAAATTTATTTGAGGCTAAGGGAAATGGTCACTGCTAGAGTAAGAACCAACTTGATTCCATTTCCACGATTCTTAAGCCTGGTATTTGAAAGTGAACTGGGTGAAGCTTATCAGCAAATTGCTGATCAATCATTTGAGGTCCCAGTAAAACAAGGGGGTATGCCAAAGGATGTACCTGCTGCTCCATATGCTGAGTTGACACCAGCAATGAACGAGTATCTTGCTGCTCGTCGTGGAGCCACCCAATCGACTGCCTCTGGTTCTGCACCAGCTGAGGGGGAGGGTCCTCAGCGAAAGCCAGCAACGCGAAGGAAGCAGCCAGCTACCTCAACTAGTACAGCCACCGTCTCATATACTGGTAAAGCAGTAGTTGTATTAGAATCTAGTGCTCTCTAATCATAAAGAACAGCCCTAGTCTTATATACTGACTACCCATTTCTAGTGTTGGAATCCGTTGCTCATCTATTTCTTGGTAACAGGCAAACCTAAGCGTGCTAAAGCTGGCTCCAAGCGAACCACAGGGGAGATTGCACCAGTCTCAGCTGCTGCTCCTGCAAAGGATGTAGCTATGGAACCTGGTGCGTTTCTAGACCAAACAGCAGAACAATCTAACTTAATTGAAAATTTTTTAACTGCTGACTTGAAAAATATTGAGGGAGTTAACGGTATAACCTTGGCTCCCAAGCTGACTGGTTTTAAAACTGGTGTCAAGAAGAGTAGCAACCCATACTCGTCTAACCAGGCACTTCCACATTTTTCTGAATTGAATTTATTGCAATACTCTCTGCTGACAGTACAACCAGCAGAGAACATAACTGACCCCCAAAGCAGGCTTGAGCTGGGTCTTCATCGTGTTGAACCAGCTCAGGTGACTGCACAGCCAGTATGTTACTCGGATACTGTTAAGAGTCGCACTCCTACATCATTACCAGCCAGATCTCTTACACTATCTGGGTCAACATGTGTTGCCAATGAGTCAGCAGAGTCACCGCTGTACTTACAGACACCTTCTTCTGTCTCATTCGAAGGGCTGACCAAATCAAAAGTCTGTCCCCAGAGACCAAAAACAGATGTGTAAGACCCGAATATTTATCTTGCTTGTTTGTGTATTAAGACGTTCGAGATTGGGTTTCGCGGATTATTTATATAAAGTTTAAAATGCAAAAGAATCTGTTTCAGTTATGTCGCGCGCCGCGCGGGGATTCGGCGCGCCGCGCCGTTTGCTGCTGACAGAATCCTTTGTTTTTAATTGGTTTAAATGAAGGGCAAATGGGTAATTTCACTTGAGGCCGGATTTGTGAGGCTTATGAGCTAGTTTGGATCAGTTTTGGATCCCATTCACATCCACTCATCATCTTCATCCATTTTTAGAGAGAGAGTAAGAGTTTAGAGAGAGATTGGAGGTTTTGGTGAGGAAGAAGCTCGAATCGTGCAAAGTCTCGGGTTTTAAAGTTGCTCCTTTCGTTCTCGGCTACACGGTGATAGTATTGGTAAGCTCAAACTCCGAATTTCAATTATTTAATTTGATATTCAAGTTAGGGTTTTGAGTTAATTAGTTGTAAAACCCTTTTATGTGATGAAATGGATTTATGGTGACTAGTTATTCTTGTCACTTGGCGGGTTTTGGGTTGATTGACGATTTGGCCTTGATTAGGCTTTAATCTTGGGATTTATCACTTGGATTAGTGATTATGGAAGTGTTGAAACCTATTTAGGGTTAATTGATTGACTAACTTTGACTTTGGGTCAAATTAGGGTTTGGTGGTGATTATGACCCATTTGGTGACTTAATGAGGTTTACGAACTTAAAATGGATTAAGTTGAAGTATAAGTCCGAGTTAAATGTGTTTTGGTGTCAAAACTTATAAAGGACGAGATTTTGACCTTTATGGGTCAAAATTAGGGTTTAAGTGTCTAAATGGGTATGACACGTGTTTGACACTTGAGTTCGGGTTTAATTGGCTTATTAGGACCATTCTCACTTGTGTTAGTGATTATTGGTTAGTTCGGGCACGGTTTGTGCTTGGAAGTGCAATTGGGTCGAAATTGCACTAAGTGTTGAATTGGGTTGGTTTGTAAATCCATCCTAATTGTATTGTTGTAATTGTGATAATGGAATAGGTATTTTCCATTGGCGAGTTGCGGATTACTTGGAAGCTTTCTTCAAGACTTCAAGGTGAGTGATATTATCCTATGTACATATGTATGTGTAGGATGGGTGCGGGTCGGGTGAAGTGATTCTCGGCTATAGAGCTCACTTCACATGTAGGTGGACTGGATGGACTTGTGTATGAGTCCAATTGGCACGGTTGTGCGTTTTGGTTGACCATCTTTGGCGAAGTATTCGTTCGTGTGTACGTTATCACACATGATTGTGATTTGGATGTTGTGGCCCCGATGTGGTGGATTTTATAATCCCGTGACCGTGGGTTTGAGTTGGAGAAGTGAATCGCGTGTGGTTTCGGATTCACGATGACGCGTGTGGTTTCGGTCATCTTATCAAATGAATCTCGTGTAGTTCGGATTCATGGTGACTCGTGTAGTTCGGTCATCTTGTTGAGGTAGTAATCTCGTGTGGTTCGGATTACTAAGGCTCGTGTGGTTCGGCCAACCTCGATGTTGTGAAGATAGTAATCTCGTGTGGTTCGGATTACTAAGGCTCGTGTAGTTCGGCCAATCTTCATTGTGGTATTGGTTCTCGGTATTGGGTTAAGGTGTTAACCTTGTTCGTTTATATTGATATATATATATTAATGTATTGTTGTGTTGTAGCTAACCCTCCGGGTGTAGCCATTTGGAGAGGTTCACCTTGTCGTTGGTGGACTCATATTTGTTGTTGTACCTTTAGCTTGATGCTTAGAGATTGTACGGTATGCTTAGTGTAGTTGCTTTATATTTGGATGCTACGGTATGCGGTATTTGTTTGTGTGGCGTATTCATTTTATACATATATATGTATGTAGTATATTATCATTCACTAAGCGTTAGCTTACCCTCTCGTTGTTGACTCTTTTTATAGATTGCATGCGGATGGTGGCTCGGGTAAGCGCGAGGATTAGAGGACTTGCATAGTTTGCGTAGAAGGCTTGCTTTTGGATTTATTAGGATTGGGTAGTGTATCCCCAATCGCCATGCTCGGCTTTGTCTTGTATTAAGAGTCTTATGGTCTAAAATTGTATTTTTATACTTAAAGGGTAAATTGGGCACGTGTGGGCCCCACTTTGTGAAACTCGCTCAAACCTTAGTTATGTGCTAGTTTTACATATATTAATGTACGGTTAAAAGCGTTTTGGCTAAATGTGTCGGGAACTAGTCAAACATTTTTGTTAAATTGACTTCCGGGGACAGCGGGCTGTCCAGGTGATTCGGCGCGCCGCGCGCCCACCTGGCGCGCCGCGCAAATGATCTGCACCAGAAATTTTTTTTTTGTGTTGTGAAATTTAACGGGAATTGTCGTGGTTTGGTTTGGGTTGTTACAAGTGGTATCAGAGCATGGTCTAAGGGATTTAGGTGACTTGAGATAGGTGCCTAGACTTAGACTTGTGTGTGCTTAAATTGTTGCGGGACTTGTAGGATTACGGGTCGGAATGGGTTGGTTAGTGCCTTGGCTATAGGTTGACTAACGTTTATATTAGTAATGCGGATATTATTAATATGTTGTTGTGTTGTGATAATAATTCTCGCGTGTGTTTGTACCGCGTAGAATTTTGGTTGTGTTTGTGTATATCATCGAGCGAGACGGTCGTTGTACTAACGAGTCGATGCGGCATGTGTGCGTAATAAGAACTTGCAAACCTTATTACGGGTGCAAATCGTGTCTAACAAGTGATGTACGATGAGTGTTTAGCAAGATGGGGCTGTGTCGTGCGTACGGTTTTACACGTTCGTGGACTAATCGTTTTGCATTCTTTAGAATGGCGACGCGAAACGAGATCGAGACGAATGACGAGGAGTTTAATACTAGAGTTGCGGCCGCCGTTGCGGAGCAAATGAGTGCGTTAGAAGAAAGAATGGAAAGGAGGTATTCCGAACTTCAAAGTAGTGGTGAAATGGAGCGTTATCTTAAGAGCTTCATGAGGACTAAACCCCCGATGTATGACGGGAAACCGGATCCTTTGGTGAGCACAACATGGATTTCGGATGTCGAAGGGTGTTTTCGTACTATTGATTGCCCTCCCGAGAGGAAGACGAGACTCGCTACGAGTTTGTTGCGGGGTAGGGCAAGGGATTGGTTGGATGGTAAGATTGATCTTGTTGGTGGCGAGACGTTTATGGCTTTATCGTGGGACGAGTTTAAGGAGGAATTCTTTGAGGAGTTCCGGACTTCGGCCGATTTGTGGGAATTGCGTAATGAGTTGCGAAATTTGCGACAAGGATCTATGGATTTGAGTACTCTCAAGACGACCTTTATGGCGAAGGCTCGTTTTTGTCCGGAGTATTTGGGGAATGATCGTTTGTTGATGGGAGATTTCTATCGGACCTTGAATGATGACTTGAAAAGTAAAATTAGCCGGGGTCAAGCGAAATCGTTTTCGGAATTATTCGACTTGGCTAGAGGTTTCGAGTCGTATTCACGATCGAAAAAGGGTGAACCTTCAAGTGAGCGAAGGGTCGTTTCTTATGGTGCTCCGAGTAAGAGGGCTAAGGGTCCGAGTGTGAGCACGGGTGGTACGCGAACGGGTATGTCGGATTCTAGTGCGGTTAGATGTTACAATTGTGGCGTGAGGGGTCACAAGTCTTGGGAATGTTCGGTACCAAAGGGTGATGGTATGGTGTGCTTCAATTGCCAAAAGGAAGGACATCGTAAGTCGGAATGTCCCAAGTTAGCGGGGACGGGTGCGGCCATGAGACGTTAAGGTACGTTTAAGTTTGATAAATATGTCTTTTGATTATTTATTAAATGCCGTTTGAGTTTGAGCTGCGTGCCTTTGTTGTGCATGTTATGCTACGGGTGACGTTCCTAATGGAAGTACCCTGTGTTGATGTTTGATTGACGGGCGAAGGGCGTAAGACTTGGCGTAACCAAGCATTCCTTAGTATTTGGGAAACGTTTCTACCAAGCCACGGAAATGGTTTTGGTGTTTGGTTGTTAAGCGCGTGTTCGCTTTGATGTTGAAGTGACGAATCATGAGGTTCGTCGGTTGGTTGGAACCCTTGAGATCGAGTGTTTTAAATCTCGATGGGTGTTGGTAATGGAGTCTTTATGACGCGACATTAGGTGCCCCTTTTATACCTACTAGCGTGGTGTTCGACTCCGATTGTGTTGCGGTACACTTTTCGTTCAAAGTGTTTAAGGGTTGGTTAAAATCCTTCGTGTGCTCAAGGTTGGAGCAAGATGTGGTAATGGGTCGTGCGAACCCAATTATTGGTAAAGTCTACCTTTGGTAGCATTGTACGAGTGTACGAGATGCGGTTATGGAACGTAATTCTAAGTGGGGGAGTTACACTCCCGCACGAGGAAGTTTTAGTGTGAGATTTCGGATGATGCTATTGGTAGATCCGGAAAATGTTGTCGAGACCTGGTTGGGGCGATTTGTGGTAGGGTACAATTTCGGATAAATTGTACTTATGGTTTGGATTTGAATCATCACCGAGGTGGTAACGTGGTAAATCTCGTTGAGAGATAATGGACGTGTTTGACGAGCAAGGTGAAATCCTTCGGTTAAGGGAGGTGTGTGTCGGATTCTCTTTTGGAGAATTATTGTTTGGTACCTATGTTTGATGTAGGTGGTTCTTACTCGATTGTGGGGATGGTTAGTGATATCCGTTAGGATTCACTATAGTGTAGCAGAGCGCGATGTTGCACTACTCGTTGTTTGAGGCCGAAAGTGCGTATGTGATTGATGAAGCATGACTTTCGGAGTCCGCTGACTTCATCGTGGTGTTGATGATTAATGAAGCATGATCTTTAGGGTCCGCTGACTTCATTATTGTATGGTTGATCGGTGGAGCATGATCTTCGGGTCCGCTGACTTCATCGTGGTGTTGAGATCGGTGAAGCATGATCTTCGGGTCCGCTGACTTCATCGTGGTGTCGAGATCGGTGAAGCATGATCTTCGGGTCCGCTGACTTCATCGTGGTGTTGAGATCGGTGAAGCATGATCTTCGGGTCCGCTGACTTCATCCGGTGTTGAGATTGGTGAAGCATGATCTTCGGGTCCGCTGACTTCATCATGGTTGTGAATCGCGTGTGGTTTCGGATTCACGATGACGCGTGTAGTTTCGGTCATCTTATCGAATGAATCTCGTGTAGTTCGGATTCATGGTGACTCGTGTAGTTCGGTCATCTTATTGAGGTAGTAATCTCGTGTGGTTTCGGATTACTAAGGCTCGTGTAGTTCGGCCAACCTCGATGTTGTGGAAGTGAATCTCGTGTAGTTCGGATTCACAAATGACTCGTGTGGTTTCGGTCATTGTATTGAGGAGTGAGTCTCGTGTAGTTCGGATTCACAAATGACTCGTGTAGTTCGGTCATTCCTCCGGGATAGTGACTCTCGTGTAGTTCGGATTCACTATGGCGCGTGTAGTTCGGCCATTCCCGATTGTTGTTGTGGTGAAGGTAGTGAGTCGCGTGTAGTTCGGATTCACTAAGGCGCGTGTGTTTTCGGCCAGCCTTCGTGTGTTGTGTGATCCATTGGTTGTTTGATACACCGATGGTGGGGTCGTAAGGACCGTGTTGTTTGATCTATCGGTTGTTTGATACACCGATGGTGGGGTCGTGAGGACCATGTTGTGTGATTAGTGATGCGATAGCCGTGTTTCGCTCACATGTTGTTACGGGTGTGACGAAAGTCGATTTTGTACACCTTGGTTTAGCGTTGCCATCATCGTTTTGGACGCTATCGGTTTTAGCCGTTTGTTATGATGTTACGGTAGTTGCGCTTTGGTCGTATTGCGCACTACAAGGGATGTTAGTGGTCGGTGTTGTCCGTAAGGATTCGTTTGGTTCGGTCTTCATCGTTTCGGGTTGTTGACCTTAGGTTGAGACTTGGTTGCTTTTAGCGTTGTACTCGGTAATAGTACGCTGAGGGATTGATATCTCGGTACGAGATTGGTTGAGTTTCCCGATGTTAGGGAATGAGCATGGTTTTAGTACTCGGATTGTGGTTTTGATAAATCACGGGTGACGATTTAGTTGTTAAAGGCGACTCCTTGGGGAGGATTGTCTGGGGAAGTCGGATTGGAACTTATGTCGAGGACCATAGGGTGGGGTCCGTTTGGTTAAGTGACGAGGATCACGAGGACGTGATCGAGTTTAAGTGGGGGAGAGTTGTAAGACCCGAATATTTATCTTGCTTGTTTGTGTATTAAGACGTTCGAGATTGGGTTTCGCGGATTATTTATATAAAGTTTAAAATGCAAAAGAATCTGTTTCAGTTATGTCGCGCGCCGCGCGGGGATTCGGCGCGCCGCGCCGTTTGCTGCTGACAGAATCCTTTGTTTTTAATTGGTTTAAATGAAGGGCAAATGGGTAATTTCACTTGAGGCCGGATTTGTGAGGCTTATGAGCTAGTTTGGATCAGTTTTGGATCCCATTCACATCCACTCATCATCTTCATCCATTTTTAGAGAGAGAGTAAGAGTTTAGAGAGAGATTGGAGGTTTTGGTGAGGAAG